>NC_092387.1:60991690-61127049 GCF_030028105.1 Mobula birostris | reverse complement strand
GAGGGGGAGAGGGAGAGGGGAGGGGGAGAGGAGGGGGGAGGGGGAGGGGGAGGGGGAGAGGGGAGGGGGAGGGGAGAGGAGGGGAGGGGAGAGGAGGGGGAGAGGGGAGGGGAGAGGAGGGGGAGAGGGAAGGGAGAGGAGGGGGGAGAGGAGGGGGAGAGGAGGGGGAGAGGAGGGGGAGAGGAGGGGGAGAGGAGGGGAGAGGGAAGGGGAGAGGGAAGGGGAGAGGAGGGGGAGAGGAGGAGGGGAGAGGAGAGGGGGAGAGGGGAGGGGGAGAGGAGGGGAGAGGAGGGGGAGAGGGAGGGGGGAGAGGGGGTAGAGGGGAGGGGGAGGGGGAGAGGGGAGAGGGGAGGGGGGGAGGGGAGGGAGGAGAGAGGGGAGGAGACGAGGGGAGGGGGAGAGGGAGGAGACGAGGGGAGGGGAGAGGGGGAGAGGGGAGGAGACGAGGGGAGGGGGAGAGGGGAGAGGAGGGGGAGAGGGGAGAGGAGGGGGAGAGGGGGGAGAGGGGAGGGGGAGGGGGAGAGGGGAGGGGGAGAGGGGAGAGGGAGAGGGGAGGGGGAGAGGGGAGAGGGAGAGGGGAGAGGAGGGGAGAGGGGAGAGGAGGGGGGAGGGGGGAGGGGGGGAGAGGGAGAGGAGAGGGGAGAGGAGGGGGAGGGAGAGGAGAGGGGAGAGGAGGGGGAGGGGGAGAGGAGAGGGGAGAGGAGGGGGAGAGGGGAGGGGAGAGGGGAGAGGAGGGGGAGGGGGGAGAGGGGAGGGGGGAGGGGGAGAGGAGGGGGAGAGGGGGGGAGAGGGGAGGGGAGGGGGAGAGGGAGAGGGGAGAGGAGGGGGAGGGGGAGAGGGGAGGGGGGAGAGGGGAGGGGGGAGGGGGGAGAGGGGAGGGGGGAGAGGGGAGGGGAGGAGAGGGAGAGGGGGAGAGGGGAGGGGAGGGGGAGGGGGAGAGGGGAGGGGAGGGGGAGAGGGGCGGGAGGGGACGTGATGGGGATGGGAGGGAGAGAAGGAGAGGAGGGGGAGAGGAGGAGAGGGGGAGAGGAGGAGAGGAGGGGGAGAGGAGGGGGAGAGGAGGAGAGGAGGGGGAGAGAGGAGGGGAGGGGAGGGGGTAGGGAGGGGAGGTGATGGGGATGGGAGGGAGAGGAGGGGAGGGGGTAGGGAGGGGAGGTGATGGGGATGGAGGGAGAGGAGGAGAGGAGGGGAGAGTATAGTGGAGGGGCAATAAGGAGGGGGAGAGTGGAGAGGAGGTGAGGGGGAGAGTGGAGGGGAGGTGAGGGGGAGATGGGGAGATGGGGAGATGGGGAGATGGGGAGGGGGAGGGAGGGAGTACAATCAGCCAGAGACTCATTACACCGAGATGCAGCATGGAGCGTCATAGGAAGTCATTCCTGCCTGTGGCCATCAAACTTTACAACTCCTCCCTTGGAAGGTCAGACACCCTGAGCTGATAGGCTGGTCCTGGACTTATTTCATAATTTACTGGCATAATTTACATTTACTATTTAACTATTTATGGTTCTATTACTATTTATTATTTATGGTGCAACTGTAACAAAAAACAATTTCCCCCGAGATCAATAAAGTATGACTATGACTATGGAACATCGTGGGTCAAAGGGCCTGTTCCTGTACTGTAGTGTTCCATGGGCTACCTGACCCTCCCTCTAGACTCCCGTGGCTCCATCAATCTACAGTGAGAACTCTTTTCCATTCCATTATTCTCCATTACTTTCTTGCTCCCTTATTCCTTCCTCCATCCCGGTCTCATCAAAGTCAGAGTTGAACGCGTTGGTTCAAGAATGAAAGAATGAAAGGAAGTAGCTGTTGTTGAGCCTTCCCTCCAACCATTGCTCCTCCTTCCCCAACTCTTAACCTCTCTCCCTTCCTTCCCTCAACTGCCCTCACTCCTTCCCCTTCCTCCTCCCACCCTCTTGGTGTGGGAAATCCGGCTTCCGTGCCTCCTGCTCAACAGGAAATTCAAGATGGCATAGTGGTGAGGATCTTTGATGATGGATGTTGCCTTCTTGAGGCACCGTCAAGCTACCAAAGATCATGACAAGCTTGGTTTCACCATAAAACCAGGGCGAACCAGAAGGGTCAGACCAGTTACGCTCACAGATCTTGATTTTGCAGATGACATGGTCCTGTTCTCTGACCAGATGGAGGAAGCACAGCAGCTACTGACAAAGTGGAAATTGAATGCAATAAAGTTGGACTGTACCTAAACACTAAAAAAACAGAGTACATGGCATTTAACTGCGACCAAGGTACTCTCAAGACCGTAAAGAATGATACCATTAGGAAAGTCTTTGATTACAAGTATCTCGGGTCAAGAATGATGGTTTGGAGAAGGACATAAAGATATGGAAGGTGCTGGAGTGGAGGGCTATGAACGACATGAAGAAAATCTGGAAGTCGAACCTGACCAGAGGGCTTAAAAAGAGGATTTTCATAGCAGTCATAGAATACATTGTCACATATGGATGCGAGACGTGGACACTCACCAAGACTATGCGAAAGTCTCTAGATGGTTGCTATACACGAATGCTCTGGATGGCTCTTGACGTGAGTTGGCAACAACAGACGACAAACGTCGAGCTCTATAACAAACTACCGATGCTCACCACTAAAATCGAGGTGAGAGGACTACAACTAGCGGGGCACTGTCTACGCCACCCCAAGCTACCTGCCAGCCTAGTCATCATATGGGAGCCCAAGAACGGGAGATGAACCCTGGGCGCCCTCCCAAGACCATGGTCAACACGCTCCTAGAGGACAGCAGCGCGGCTAATGTAGATGAACTGAACACACTGGTGAGGGAGAGGAGAAGTGGAGAGTCTGTCATCCTGCCCACGGCTGGCCCCCTCGGCCTGAGTCGACGTAGTAGTTTTTGAGGCAGTACCTCTTGTGGATGCCGATGGTTGGGGAGTGAACTGCCCATGATATATTGAGCAGAGTTCATACCCTCTACAACTTCTTGGGAGTGAGGTGATGGAAGTGAACCCTCCCCATTGCCATTAATCCTTGAAGACAATTGGCTCATGTGTTTGTTCAGCAGGCTTGCTATATCTCACTCCTGTACGCGATGGAAGCTGGCACGCTGCGATGAACAAGTGAAAGGCAAGATTAAAATTCCAGCTCTCACTGTGTGCATAAGTAAACAAGGTTTTACAGGGAGTGTGAGTGAATTAAATTGCATTCAAGCACAGAAACCGGTGAGAGATATCAAAAGTTAGTCTGAGCAGAGAGATTACTGAGGATTATTTCCGTCCACATACACTCTGCATTATGTATGGATGTAAGCAACTGCAAAGTATGACTGTGAAATACACTTTATTATGTACCTCCTGTTCTCATTAGTACTCCACATCCTTATATCACAGCACAACTGTCATAACCAGTTCCCAGCATAAGCTCCAATTGTCCACATGAGTGTGTCAACCACACAAATCAAGGTCTGACAAGTAAGGGTGAATAACCAGGTGAGTGGTTCCTGATAGCCCCAGTTCATGGATGAACTTTGCAAAATTCCACATGTTGGAGTGTGGCTACAAGCAGCACTGGCGTCTCGGGGACTGTATTGGCTCCCTTCCTGTTTGCTCTGTATACCTCAGACTTCAGGTACAACCTTTTTCCCTGTGTACCTTAGACTTCAGATACAACTCTGAGTCACGTTATCTGCAGAAATCTCTGATGACCCAGCAATAGTTGGGTGTATAAAGGGAGGATGGGAGGATGAATACTGGGCCCTGGTGGAGGATTTTGTCAAATGGTGCAAGCTGAATCATCTGCAGCTCAACATCAGTAAGACAAAGGAGATGGTGATGGACTTTAGGAAGACTAAGCCTGCACTGATCCCTGATATTACTGATGTGAGGACCTGCAAGTACCTGGGGATGCTCCTGGATGACAGACTTGAGTGGAGCACCAACACAGAGGCTGTGTACAAGAGGGGCCAGAGTCGCCTCTACTTCCTGAGGAGACTGAAGTCCTTTGGAGTGTGCAGGCTTCTCCTTCACATGTTCCACCAGTCTGTTGTCGCCAGCAGAATCTTCTATGCAGTGGTGTGCTGGGGCAATGGCATCAACACGGGTGATGCCAACATGCTCAGTAAACTGATTAGAAAGGCTGGCTCTGTTATAAGAGTCAAACTGGACACACTGGAGGCTGTGGTAGAACAAAGGACCCTACAGAAAACCCTGGCAATTCTGGACAATGTTTCTCACCCTCTGCATGGCACCTTGGCTGAACAGAGGAGCACTTTTAGTGACAGACTAAGACAACTGTGCTGCTCCAAACAGCGCTGTACGAGGTCATTCTTACCTCTGCCATTAGGCTCTATAATGAGTCAACCTATCGCCGGGAAGTGATGACCCCCTCCTTTTAGACTGTTTGTAGTAACTTATTTTTTTATTTCGTTCTACTTCTCTTCTAATATTTATATCTGTGCACTTGTAATGCTGCTGTGACACTGTAATTTCCTTTGGGATCAATAAAGTATCTATCTAAGCAACACACACACAAAATGCTGGAAGGAACTCAGCAGGTCAGTCAGCATCTATTGGAAAAAAAATACAGTCCTTCTGAAAGGTCTCAGCCCAAAATGTTCACTGTACTCTTTTCCATAGATGCTGCATGGCCTGCTGAGTTCCTCCAGCATTTTGTATGTGTTGCTTTGGATTTCCAGCATCTGCAGATTTTCTCTTTTCTACCTGTCTATCTACTGGACACTCACCCAGAGAACCCTGCTTTAACAAATCAGTGCTCCCACATGGCTAATGTGTCCGAGTATAATGGCTTTGACCCCAATGTAGGGACTGTTGGATAGCTTGGGTGACCGATTACAGGCGTTGCAAAGCATTACGCTAACCGCTACATTACAGTGCCACGCATTTTGACTTTGAGTCAGTACTCCCTGTTGATGGTCAACTGTTGTTAACAGATTGTCTGCTTATACAGTCATACAGTCATGACTTATACAGTCATAGAGAGATACAGCATGGAAGCAGGCCCTTCTGCCCATCAAGTCCATGCAGACCATCAGTCTCACATCTATATTAATTCTACATTGATCACTTTGTTTATTCTCACCATATTCTACCGCTTACCTACTTATGAGGGGCAATTTACAAGTTGGTTAACTTACCAGATCTTTCATTTTTTCATTAAGTGCCATGTTGTATGGCAGAGCTGATCATGGTCTTTCCAGGTCCATGATTGTTCTTGGCAAATTTTCCTACAGAACTGGTTTGCCATTGCATTCTTCCAGGCAGTGTTTTTACAAGACTGGTGACCCCAGCCATCATCAATACTCTTCAGAGATTGTCTGCCTGGTGTCAACGGTTGCATAACCAGGACTTGCGATATGCACCAGCTGCTCATACGACCATCCACCACTTACTCCCATGGCTTCACATGACCCTGATCGGGGTGTTGGGGGGGGGAGGTGGTGCTACACCTTGCCCAAGGATGAATCTTTATACCTTTGAATTGTGGGAACAAACAGGAGCATCTTGGGGAAACCCGCCTTGTCACAGGGAAGAACGTGCAAACTCCGCACAGACAGGACCCGAGGTCAGGAGTGAACCTGGGTCTCTGGTGTAGTGAGGCAGAAACTGTACAATCTGTGTCACCATGACATCCAAGTACCTGTGGAAAATGGCACCGTTCTGCTATAAACTGTACCAAACCACAAACATGTCTCAATATTGTCTGTAAAATTCTTTTTGAAGTCCATTGAATCAAGCATGACCCCCAGTTTAAAAAAAATGATATTATTATGTTACTTGCCAGTTTCAATAAATCCAGCAATGATTCACTGCCTGAAACCGCAGGAGCTGTCTCAATGGTTTGGGCATCTCAGACACTGCTGGTTTGGGATTTTCACGCACAACAGTATCTAGAGTTTACAGAGGATGGTGCAAAAAACAAAAGAACAATCAGTAAGTGGCAGTTCTGTGGGTGAAAGTGCCTTGTCAGTGAGAGAGGTCAGAAGAGAATGACCAGACTGGTTCAAGCTGACAGGAAGGTGACAGTAACTCAGATAACCATGCATTACAACAGTGGTGTGCAGAAGAGCTTTTATGGACATACAAAACATTAAACCTTGCAGGAGATGACCACAGGTTCCTGGAGCTAATAAAGAGGCTACTGAGTGTAGGTGTGAATGGAAAGACAGAACTCACATTCCCATTACACTGTGAATCACCACCAAACCTACAAAAAATGCTTTTATATTTATGCTTGTATTTCTAAAATCCACCTAGTGTTAGCTTAAAGCCAAGCTTGCACACTGTGCATATAAAGAAACAGATGAAAAGGCAATTGATCTACTTTTGATGGTGTGGAGCACTGGGAACTTCTCTGCTTTTTAAGTATTGCAGTGGGAGTTTTCCATCTGATCAGTAGGTCGGAGCAGTTGGATTAACACCTCCTCAACCCCCAGCTGTTCAGACCTGCCTGAGCACCAGCACAGAGACAGAGCCTCAATTTTGAGCTTGAAAGCTCCAAGGCATAGTTTGAACTCACGACCTTCTAAGCTGAAGTAAGAGTTACAAATTGCTGGAGCCTTGTCTAGACACTGAGTATCTCTTGGCAGAAGTAATGAAACGGAACTATAACCCAGCGGTAGCTGGAAACCAGAAATAAAGACAGGGAATGCGAGAAATTCTCAGAAGGTCAGGTAGCATCTGAGGAGAGAGAAACTGGGTTCATTCCTCAAGTCGACAACCATTCATCAGAACTGTTCTGATAGGAACAGGCTTGGATTTTGAGATCTTCATTCGCTACGGTTAGCAGGACGCTATAACAGCTCAAGGTGTCAGAGTTCAGAGTTCAATTCTGGTGTCCTCTGTAAGGAGTCTGTCCTTCTGTCCCACCGGTTAGTAGTTCACTTGTCATCGTAAGTTGTCCCATGAATAGGTTAGGGTTAAATCAGGAGTTGCTCTGCGGCGCGGCGTGAAGTTCTGGAAGGGCCTGTTCTGCGCTGTATCTCAATAAATAAACAGACAGGTTCATCATCGCCAAGTCCAGAGGTCAATACCGCGGAGAGAAGGCCAAAGGTCAATCAGAAGTCGAGGCCTGATGGCCATATCCCTGGGGCTGTGAGTCCACTGGGGAAGTCAAGGACCCAATGTCTGAGTCCCTGAGTCCAGTGAAGGCAGGAGACCCAGAGGAAGCCTGTCCTGGGGCCTATGTGTGTGAGTGGGTGAGGAGAAGGCAGAATGCGGCTTGTTTTGCTGCTGCTGTTGTTTGCGTTGTTCTGCTGAACATCATGGGCATGCCATGCTGGCCATGGAATGTGTGCCAACACCTGCGGGCTGTCCCCAGCAGATCCTTAGGTTATGTTGGTTGTTAATGAAAAGGAGACATTTTACTGTGTGTTTCAATGTACGTGAAATGAATCTGAATCTGAAGTGAAAATGGACATGAAAAGCTCTCGTTTCTCTCTCCATTTATGCTGTCTGACAGCCGGATAATATTCAGTATTTTCTATTTTTAGAATGGAAATATAGAAAACAAATCAGGCCAGCCTGCAAACAGGACCATGGTGCATTAGAAAAGATTTAGTTAAGTGTTGATAACACTTCTGCTGTGTTCCTGTTTACAGGGCTCCAGACTTAGAGTCACGAACTGCATCAGCCTGCCATTACGACATAATCATAAATTCATATCTCGAATGATTATTTTGTGTTTCCTCCCACTAAGCTGAAAATAAAGAAATCAAGGGAAAGAAACTTGAACAGCCCAGAGGAAGCTAACGGAGTGACTGAGAGAGGAATGCTACATTATCACAGCTGTGTATATTCCGCCACGGGCTGATACTGAACTGGCTCTCAAGGAACTGTACAAGACCATCAGCACCCTGGAGACTGTGTACCCAGAGCCTGCCTTCATTGTTGCCGGAGACTTTTATAGAGTTTCACTGTCTAAAATCTCTCCGAAGTTTTGTCAACACATGGGGAGATAGCATACTCGACCACTGCTACTCTCCCTTCTGCAACGCTTACAAAGTGCTCCTCCATCTGCCGTTTGGGGAGTCGGATCACTCCTCCTTCTTGGTTCTGCCGATGTACAGGCAGAAGCTGAACTAAGAGGTGGCCACAGCTAAAACCATCCACTGTTGGTCTAACCAATCGGTCTCCATGCTCCAGGACTGTTTTGATGATGTCAACTGGAATGTCGTTCATGACGAGGATGTCTCCAAGTTCACAGATGGGGTCAAGAGCTTCATCCGGAAGTTCATCGAGGATGTTGTTCCCCCACAAAATCAGTCAGGGTCTATGCAAACCATAAACCCTGGATCAACGGTCCCGTGCGAGCAGCACCAACTGTACGTTGCCAGGAACCAACAGGAGCTCAAGAAATGCAGCTACGATCTATGCAAAGTCGTCAAGGCAGCGAAACGACAATACAGGGACAAGATCCAGACTCAACTCTCCACCAACAACACACGCAGATTATGGCAAGGTCTGCACACCATTGCAGGCTTCAAAGCTAAGCACGGTGGTGCTGCCTCTCTCCCAGATGAGCTAAATCATTTTTATGCTCGATTCGATGTTGCCAACACTGAGCCCCCAAGGACAGCCACTGAAGTGACTGGCACCTTGGTCATCTCTGAGGCTGAAGTACGCAGGTATTTCCAACGAGTGGCTGCGGGACCGTTCGGCGTCCCAGGGCGAGTACTCAGGATGGGCACAGCACAACTGGCAGGTGTGTTTACTGATATTTTTAATCTCTCCTCTCCCAGTGTCGAGTGCCCTCCTGCTTCAAAACATCCACCATTGTTCCTATACCTAAAAACACCAAGGTAACATGCCTGAACGACTGGCGTCCTGTCACACTCACCTCAATAATAAGCAAATGCTTTGAGAGGCTGCTCATTTGCAGCTTGCTACCACCCACACTGGACCCCCTACAATTCGTCTACCGACACAACCGATTGACAGACGATGCAATAGCCACTGCTCTACGCACTGTCCTTCCACATGTGAAGAAGAAGATTGCTTATGTGAGAATGCTATTTTTGGACTACAGTTCAGCAATCAACACCATGATTCCCTCCAGGCTTGACAAGAATCTCAGACACCTCAAGGGAATTCACCCTGCCTCGCGCGCTAGATCCTGGACTTCCTGTCAGATCGCCGGCAGGTGGTAAGAGTGGGCTCCCTCACCTCTGCCCCTCGGACCCTCAACACAGGTGCCCCCAGGGCTGTGTCCTAAGCCCCCTCCTTTACTCCCGGTACACTATGACTGTGTCACCACCCACAGCTCCAATCTGCTAATTAAATTTGCTGACGACACTACATTCATTGGCTTTATCTCAAATAATAATGAGGCAGCCTACAGTGAAGAAGTCATCACCCTGACACCGTGGTGTCAAGAAAACAACCTCTTCCTCAATGTCACAAAAACAAAGGAGCTGGTTGTGGACTACAGGAGGAATGGAGACAGGCTAACCCCTATTGACATCAATGGATCTGGGCTTGAGAGGGTGAATAGCTTTAACTTCCTCAGCATACACATCACCAAGGATCTCACATGGTCTGTACGTACTGGCTACGTGGTGGAAAAAGCACAACAGTGCCTCTTTCACCTCAGCTGGTTGAAGAAGTTTGGCATGAGTCCCCAGATCCTAAGGACTTTCTACAGGGGCACAATTGAGAGCATCCTGACTGGCTGCATCACTGCCTGGTATGGGAAATGTATTTCCCTCAATCGCAGGAATCTGCAGAGAGTGGTACGGACAGCCCAGCACGTCTGTAGATGTGAACTTCCCACTCTTCAGGACATTTACAGAGACAGGTGCGTAAAAAGGGCCTGAAGGATCATTGGGGACCCGAGTCACCCCAACCACAAACTGCTCCAGCTGCTACCATCTGGGAAACTGTACTGCAACATAAAAGCCCGGACCAACACACTCCGGGACAGCTTCCTCCACCAGGGCACCAGACTGATTAATTCACACTGATACAATTGTATTTCTATGCTATATTGACTGTCCTGTTGTACGTACTATTTATTACAAATTACTATAAATTGCACATTGCACATTTAGACGGATAGGCAATGAAAAGATTTTTACTCCTCGTGTATGTGAAGGATGTAAGAAATAAAGTCATTGATAGAGGAGCTGGATGGAAACAGTTCCCCAGAGCAGCAGGCACAGGCTTCAGGTACAAGTTGAAGTTTATTGTCATTCATCCACACACATGTATACAGCTAAACGAAACAACATTCCCGCACAACACCGTACATGTAACTCACACACAACACATAAAGTAATATTAGATTATGAGAACGCTCAGTCCTCTTTTATTGTCACTTAGAAATGCATACATGCATTAAGAAATGATACAATGTTTCTCTGGCGTGATATCACAGAAAACAGTACAGACCAAAGACTAACACTGACAAAACCACATAGTTATACCATATAGTTACAGCAGTGCAAAGCAATACCATAATTTGATGAAGAACAGTCCATGGGCACAGTAAAAAAAAGTCTCAAAGTCCCCGAGTCGATCGACTCCCGAGTCCCCGATAGCGGCGGCAAAAGGGAGAAATTCCCTGCCATAAACCTCCAGGCACCGTCAACTTGTCGACACCTTGGAAGCAGCCGGCCACAGCCGACCCTGAGTCCATCCATCCGAAAACTCCGAGCTTCCGAGCAGCCTCTCCAATACAGCCTCCCAAGTGCCATCCTCTGCCGAGCGCCCTTGACCTCTCCCCGGCCGCTGAAGCATGCAAAGCTGAGGACTTCGAGGCCTTCAGCTCCAGAGATTCCGGTTACCACACAGTAGCAGCGGCAGCGAAGCAGACATTTCAGAAGTTTTCCAGATGTTCCGCTAGGTACTCGCGTCTGTCTCCATCAAATCAGGATTGTGCACGGTCCCCTACTTGACAGATAACAGATATTCATCACCGGAGAGGCTGCGCGCGCTGTCGTCACGCCGCCATCTTCTTCCAATCTTACCACAAATAACTCAGCAATTAATAAGGTGTATTTACAACACAAGTTAAAAACTAAACAGATTACTCTACTAGCGCTTCACCTGTGTTGAGACCTTGGTGCTGGCAGGGAGTTCAGTTGTCTTCTGGCCTGGTGAAGCGATTGGAGGTTTAGAGAAGAACGTCTGCCCTGAAAGGGGGTTGGAATACAGAACACAGTGACTGAGGGGTGGTGGATACAGAAACCCTCACAACATGGAAGAAGTATCTGGACATGCGCCTGAATCACCAAGACAGAGAGGGATCTGGACCAAGTGCTGGTAAATGAATGAGTGTGGACAGGTACTTAATGTCACCATGAGCCAAACCAAAGAGCTGATTGTTGACGAAAGCAAGAAACCGGAGGTCCGTGATCCAGTCCTCATCAAGGGATCAGAGGTGGAGAGGGTCAGCAACTTTAAATACCTCGGGATTATCATTTCCGAGGATCTGTCCTGGGTCCAGCCTTACAAAAAAGGAACAGCAGCAGCTCTACTCTCTTAAACATTTGTGAAGATTCGGCATGAAAAACTTCTATAGATGCACGGTGGAGAGTATACTGACTGGTTTCATCACGGCCTGTTATGGGAACACAAATACCCTTGAATGGAAAAAAAACGATAAACGGTAGTGGCTATAGTCCAATCCCTCACGAGTAAAGCCCTTCCACCATTGAGCACACCTACACAGAGCGCTGTCACAGGAAACCAGCATCCATTATCAAGGGCCCCCACCATCCTGGCTATTCTGTACGGTACTCTCTTTTTGCCGCTGCTGTCAGGAAGGGGGTACAATGACCTTAAGTCCCAGACCATCAGGTTCAGGAACAGTTATTACCCCTCAACCATCAGGCTGTTGAATCAGAAAGGATAACTTCATTCACCCCAACACTGAACTGGTTCCAAAACCTGTGGAGTCACTTTTAAGGACCAACTCCACAAATCTGGACCGTGATATTTGATACCTATTTATTATTATTATTTCTTGTCTTTTTGTATTTGAATAGTTTGTCGTCTTTTGCACATTGTTTTTTGTCCATCTTTGTCGTGTGCAGTTTTTCATTGATTCTATTATTTCTTTTTATTTACAATGAATACCCACAAGAAAATGAATCTCGAGGTGTCATATATGTACTTTGTGGGGTGGGCACGTGGCCAAGTGGTTAAGGCATTGGACTAGCGACCTGAAGGTCGTGAGTTCGAGCCCCAGCCGAGGGAAACGTGTTGTATCCTTGAGCAAGGCACTTCATCACACGATGACACTGGTGCCAAGCTGTATGGGTCCTAGTGCCCTTCCCTTGGACAACATTGGAGTCGTGAAGAGGGGAGACTTGCAGCATGGGCAATTGCTGGTCTTCCATACAACCTTGCCCAGGCCTGTGCCCTGGAGAGTGAAGACTTTCCAGGCACAGATCCATGGTCTTGCAAGACTAACGGATGCCTTTATATGTACTTTGATAATAAATTTACTTTAAACTTTGAAGGCGATGGGCTGAAAAAATCTCTGTGCTTGGTGACTCATCTCTTTAAGGATAAAGGATAAAGCATTTTACATTCAATTAAGTAAGGTTTTGAAATGCAGATTTTTTTTAACGTAGAAAAATAGCCACAGCCAGTTCACACATAGTCAGTTCTCACAAGTAGCAATGTGATAATGACTAAATAACCTTTTCCTGGTAATGAGAGATTAATGCGGACTGGGATAATTTCCTTGGCCTTCTTTGAGTTAGCACCACATGACCTTTTACATTTACTGAAGACCAGACAGAACTTTCTCATCCAAACGACAGTATTCAAAGATCATAGTTCAATGTAAATTTATTATCAAAGTACGTATATGACACCATATGCAGCCCTGAGATTAATTTTCTTGTGAGCATACACAGTAAATCTAAGAAACACAATAATAGAATCAATGAAAGACCACACCCAACAGGATGGACAAACAACCAATGTGCAAAAGACAGCGAGCTGTGCAAATGCAAGAGGAAAAAAGAATAATAATCAATAAATAAGCAATAATGTGGATAATGTGAGGTTATCCACTTTGGTGGCAAAAACAGGAAAACAGATTATTATCTGAATGGTGGCCGATTAGGAAAAGGGGAGGTGCAACGAGACCTGGGTGTCATATTACACCAGTCATTGAAAGTGGGCATGCAGGTACAGCAGGCGGTGAAAAAGGCGAATGGTATGCTGGCATTCATAGCAAGAGGATTCGAGTACAGGAGCAGGGAGGTACTACTGCAGTTGTACAAGGCCTTGGTGAGACCACACCTGGAGTATTGTGTGCAGTTTTGGTCCCCTAATCTGAGGAATGACATTCTTGCCATAGAGGGAATACAAAGAAGGTTCACCAGATTGACTCCTGGGATGGCAGGACTTTCATATTATGAAATACTGGATCGACCAGGCTTATACTCGTTGGAGTTTAGAAGATTGAGGGGGGATCTTATTGAAACATATAAAATTCTAAAGGGATTGGACAGGCTAGATGCAGGAAGATTGTTCCCGATGTTGGGGAAGTCCAGAACAAGGGGTCACAGTTTGAGGATAAAGGGGAGCCTTTTAGGACCGAGATGAGGAAAAACTTCTTCACACAGAGAGTGGTGAATCTGTGGAATTCTCTGCCACAGGAAACAGTTGAGACCAGTTCTTTGGCTATATTTAAGAGGGAGTTAGATATGGCCCTTGTGGGTAAAGGGATCAGGGGGTATGGAGGGAAGGCTGGTACAGGGTTCTGAGTTGGATGATCAGCCATGATCATACTGAATGGTGGTGCAGGCTCGATGGGCTGAATGGCCTACTCCTGCACCTATTTTCTATGTTTCTATGTTTTCTATTAATAAATAACAAGAGCATGAGATGAAGAGTCCTTGAAAGTAAGCCCGTAGATTGCGGAAACAGTTCAGTGTTGGAGTGAGTGAAGTTATCCTCTCTGGTTCAAGAGCCTGATAGTTGAGGGGTGATAACTGTTCCTGAAACTGGTGATATGGGTCCTGGGGCTCCTGCATCACCTTCCTGATGGCAGCAGTGAGAAGACAGCGTGGCCGGGTTGGTCATGATAGACGCTGCTTTCCTGTGACAGCGCTCCATGTTGACGTGCTCAATGGTGGAGAGGGCTTTAAAGGTTTCAAAGGTACAATTTAAAGTCAGAGAAATGTACACAATATACAGCATCCTGAAATGCTTTTTCTTCGCAAACATCCACAAAACCAGAGCAGTGCCCCAAAGAGTGAATGACAGTCAAATGTTAAAACCCCAAAGTCCCCCCTCCGCGCGTAAGCGGCAGCAAGCAATGACCCTCCCCTCGCCCCCACCGGCAAAAAAAAGCGCATCGGCACCTGTCACCGAGCACTCAAGCGTGAGCAAAACAACAGTAAAGACACAGACTTGCAGTTACCCCAAATAATACATCGTTCACCCGGTATTCAACATACCACAGGCTCTCTCTCCCTAATAAGGGAGAAAGAGGTGTCTCCATTTTCACAGCGAGCAGGGAGACATCACAAACAACTCGCTGGTTTACAATGTTAAAACTCCGCCATGTCCCTTTTTTCAAGCTCTGTGCCCAAAGATCATGAATCTCTGGGCATACAGCCGCAGATATTCCGACTCCCCCGACTTTAGCCATGACGGACTGGGCTGTACCCACTATTTTTTGTAGGATTTTCTTGTTCAAGGATATTGGTGTTTCCTCTCATTAGATTAGATTATGAGGACACTCAGTCCTCGTTTATTGTCACTTAGTAATGCATGCATTAAGAAATGATACAATGTTCCTCCAGTATGATATCACAGAAACACAAGACAGACCAAGACTGAAAAACTGACAAAACACGTAATTATAACATATAGTTACAACAGTGCAAAGCAATACTGTAATTTGATAAAGAACAGACCATGGGCACGGTAAAAAAAAAGTCTCAAAGTCTCTCGAAAGTCCCATCATCTCACGCAGACAGAGAAGGAAGAAAAACTCTCCCTGCCGTGAGCTTCCAGCGCCGCAAATTTGCCGATGCAGCACCCTGGAAGCACCCGACCACAGCCGACTCTTGAGTCCGTCTGAAAACTTTGAGCCTCCGACCAGCCCTCCGACCCCGAGCACCATCTCTGCTGAGTGCTTCGACCCCGGCCCCGACCACCAGCAATAGGCAAAGCCGAGGATTTGGGGCCTTCCCCTCCGGAGATTCTCGATCGCACAGTAGCAGCGGCAGCGAAGCAGGCATTTCAGAAGTTTCTCCAGATGTTCCTCCATGCTTCTCACAGCTGTCTCCATCAAATCAGGATTGTGCACGGTCCCTACTTAACAAATACAGATATCATTCTGGAGTGGCCGCGCACGCTGCGTCGCGCCGCCATCTTCTCCTCCCTCATGGGATGATCCCAGCAATACACGTAGATTCAGATTCAGATTTATTTATCACATGTACGTCGAAGCGTACAGTGGAATGCTTCATTTACATTAACAACCAGCACATCCGAGGGTGTGCTGGGAGCAGCCCCTAAGTGTCACCACACATTCCGCAGCCGCCATAGCGTGCCTACCGTGCTCAGCAGAACAACACAAGCAGCAACAACAACACAAGGTGAGTCAATGACAGTAAAATCAGACCCTCCCACCCACACACCCACTCCTAAACACAAACATGCCTGGAAGCCCAGGACAGACCACCTCCTGGTCTCCAGACCTCGGCCCTGTAGTCCTGGACTTATAGACATCAGGCTTCCAACTTTGGACTTCGCCCCAGGCCTTGACCCAAGATCTTTTTATTTAGAACATAAAATCATACAGCGCGGAACAGGCCCTTTAGCCCACCATGTCTGTGCTGCCCATCATGCAAGCTAACTAAGTCCATCTGCCCGCCCATGGTCCATATCCATCTATCCCCTGTCTGTCTAACTCTCCCTTAAACATTACTACTTGTTTTCCCCTTCTCCTCTCGTAGTCCATTCCAAGCGCCTGCTATTCTCTATGTAAAAAAAACTTGAACATCTCCTGTAACCCTTCTTCCTCTCACCTTAAAGCAACCTGCACATGGTCACAAGAAATCGCAGAGAGTTGTGAACACAGCTCAGCACATCACAGAAATCAGCCTCCCCTTTATAGAGCAACACACGCAAAATGAGAAGTGTGGACAGAGTCTATAAAAGGGAGTCAGAGACAGGAGAAATTTCTGGAGATGCTGGAAATCCAGGGCAACACAGACAAAATGCTGGAAGAGCACAGCAGGTCAGGCAGCACCTACGGAAGAGTTTTGGGTCTAAACCTTTCATCAGGACCGGAAAAAGAGATGAGAAGTCAAAGTAACTTCTCATCTCTTGAATTTCTTTGTTCTTCTGTAAACCTTGCAAGAAAATGAATGTCAGGGTAGTATATGGTGACATATACGTACTTTAACATAGAAACATAGAAAACCTACAGCACAATACAGGTCCTTCGGACCTCAATGCTGTGCCAAACATGCACTTTAGAAATTACCGAGGGTTACCCATAGCCCCCTATTTTTCCAAGCTCCATGTGCTTTGATAATAACTTTACTTTAAACTTTAAGGGTGAGAGGTAACTTAACTGAGGTGTACAAGGTGATAAGAGGCATTGATTAAGTGGATACCCAGCGACATTTTCCTAGGGCAGCAATGGGTAATACAATTTTAAAGTGATTGAAAGAAAGTAGAGGAGAGACTTCTGAGGTCAGTCTTTCACACAGAGAGTGGTAGTTGCACGGGACGCGCTGCAGGGGCGGTGGCAGAAGCAGGTACATGAGGGGCAATTTTGAAACTCTTAGATAGACATATGAATAATAGAAAAGTGGAGACCTATATAGGGGAGAACATTTCAATTGATTTTCGAGAAGGTTAAAAGGTTGGCATAGCACTGTGGGCCTAGAGGTCTGCAATGTGCTGTACTGTTCTATGTTCTAACGTTTTATTTCAATTTGAGTGAGTGCCCTTAAATAAAACATCATTTCTTACTGTATTCTTAAACAAATTCTCAGGTGGCCAGTTGAATCCATGTATAAAGCATCATGGAGAATAATTACTGAAACTTGGGAAATAAAGGTTGCATTGCAAATTCACTGCGGCATCCTGCACTTTAATTCTCCAGCGCCTCCTCGCTTGCTGGGAACGGATGAATTACCACAGCCTGGCTGCTGCGTCCTTCGAGCTCCGAGCTCCGTGCAAATTGTGCAAAAGCAAATACCCTAAATTAGGAGCCTTGATGTCTTACTCAGAGCCTCGCTGTCATCAGCACTACAAATCACCTGTGTGCCGCTGGTCACAGCCAGCACAGGACACCTCAGCACCCCTTTGGGGAAAAAATAATATTTGTTGAGTTTCAATTGTAAGGAAGATTTGCATTACTAAAGTCCCCTGTATAGCCTCAAGACAATCTAAGTCCCTAGGCAGCTGAGATACTTGCATTATGTATTCAGCTCAGCAAGGTAGAATCTCTTGACAAAATGCACACAGTAAGTGTGGTGACACAATAACAATCAGGTTGGTGTATGGGTCACCCCCGGGTGGCGAACACCCAACTCATGGATACCCCCCTACGTACGAGGAAGCTCTCATAATATTATTGCATTCAAATGCCTGACACAGGTACACACGTTCACACCTACCTACGGCAGAACTAGTTTACCACCTCCAATTCACAGGACTGAGAAAACTACAGATGGCTGCAGACTCAGGCAGTTCCACCATGGGCACAATCAAGGTAATCTTCAAAGCACAGCACCTCAGGACGGTAGCATCCATCATTAAAGACCCTCACCATGCAGGACATTCCTTTGTCTGGTTACTGGGATCAGTGGTGTTCCGCAGGGATCTGTGCTGGCACCTCTGCTCTTTGTCCAGTGTCTAATACCAGGGGGCATGCATTGAGGGCGAGAGGGGGTAGTGTTAGAGTGAGTTTTTTGGGTAGATGATTTGTTTACACTTAAATGACTTTGGCCACCAGACTTCTATTTGACAATTTGACAAGGTACTGTGGATTGAGTCCACAACAATGCGTTTCCTAAAAAGGTGTGAATACCAGATGCTTCTGGCGCGGTAGTTTGACCTGATGCTGTAGTTTCGAAGACAGTATTATCTATACATTATAAATATTAACTGTCTTCTATGTTAGCACGTAAAATGCCAAATAAATATATTGTGGATTTAACTAAAGGCTGTGGATACCAACCCAGACATGTTGGCGTCAGAAGGAAAGGATGAAATCCAAAGGTGTGATGTTTGTATGTAGCTTCAAAAGGAAGCATTGTCTATAACTTTTTAAGTAGCGATTGGCTTTGTGTTTAGCATATAAATATCGAGCCCACATTGAGCTAACAGACCTTTCTACCGAAAGCATCTCCGTCCATATGATGCCTGCTTGCTGTGTCGAATAAAGAAGCTGCTTTGTATCTACCAGTGACTCTGTCTCTCCGGTGATTTTATCCACGCTACAACAGGTAGGATCAAAGGGGATGTGAGGGGTAAGAGAGTGGTGGGTCCCTGGTGTGGTGGTACAGGCAAATACATTTGAGGCTTTTAAGAGACATTTAGATAGGCACGTGAATTGTGAGGAAGATGCAGGGATATGGACCTTGTGTAGGTAGGAGGGATTGTTTTAGGGGTTTTTGATCCACTTGTTAGCTGGTTCAGCTCCTGAGGTGTACTGTTCTACGTTCTATGTTCTATCAGGAAGGAGGTACAGGAGCCTGAAGACACACACTCAACATTTTAGGAACAGCTTCATCCCCTCCATCATCAAATTTCTGAACATTTCATGAACCCCGAACGCTACCTCACTACTTTTCCTCTCTTTTTGCACTATTTATATATTTATTATAAATTATAGTATGTTTTACATATTGCACTGTCCTGCTGCCACAAAACAACCAATTTCACAACATAGATCAGTGATAATAAACCTGATCCGATTCTCTCTCTTTTCTTTTATTGATATTTCTTATCATCCTTGTGCGATTTTAATGCTATTCATTACAATATGGTCAAGGTCTGAGTACTGTATCAAGTTATCTTTTTGCATTTTCCAACCAATGGACTAAAATGACTTATGGATGTCTATAAAAACGGAACCCATGCATTAACCGGGGATAGAAGGTAGCAGGAAGATGTCTCCTGTAATTCTTCAAAATTGCCAAGGGCCTCAATTTAACATCTCATTGCTAGCAGCAGGAATGCTGGTTTGCCTACCAGCTCACAGGAAAATAGTCAGAGTTCGACAGAAGGGTAAATGATAAATTGGTTTATCATTGTCTTATGTACAGTGAAAAACTTGTCTTGCTCACTGTCTGTACAGATCAATTCATTACAACAGTGCATCGAGGTAGTACAAGGTAAAACATTAAATAAGTGCAGAATAAAGTGTTACAGCAGTGAAATTGCAGTGCAGTAAGACAATAAGATGCATGGTCACAATGGAGTAGATTGTGAGGTCAAGGGTCGAGTTATCATTCTAGGGAACTGTTCAATAGCCCTATAACAGCAGGGTAGGAGGTGTCCTTGAGGCTGCTGTGCATGCCTTTAAGCTTTATCTTCTCCACTATGGGAGGGCGGGAAGAGAGAATGTCTGGGGTGTTAGGAGGGTCTGAGGCAGGGACAAGTGCTGACATAGTCCATGGAGGGGAGGCTGGTTTCTGTGATGTGCTCTTCTGGGTCTACAATCTGCAGCTCCTTGTCATCTCAGACCCAATAACTCCTCCACCCACATCCCATGATGTGGCACAGGGCACAGCTGGCAGAGTTACTGCCTCACAGCACCAGTGACCCACCCCCCAAGTCAATCCTGACCTCCACAGCTCCCAGCATGGACTCTGAACTTTCTTTCTGAGGCTGCCTGTACCTCCCCAAGTGCTCGGTTTCCTTCCACTTTGCAAAGGAATGCAGGATCGGGAGGTTGGTTGGCCGTTGTATATTACCCCACAAGTCCTGAGGCAGTTCATGTAGAAATTAAGGGCAAGACACACTAAATGCTGGGGGAGCTCATCTAGTCAGGTAGCATCCTATAACTTGAAAGATTAGGCAGCTCCATCATGGGTGCTGGCCTCCACAGTATCGAAGACATCTTCAAGAAGCGGTGCCTTAGAAAAGCGGCGTCCATTATTAAGGATGCCCACCACCCAAAACATACCCTCTTCTCATTGTTACCACCAAAAAGGTACGGAAGCGTGAAGGCACACACTCACCAATTACGGAACAGCTTGTCCCCTTCTGCCATCCAATTTCCTAATGGAAACAACTTTAAGTTAACAAACACAAAATGCCGGTGGAACGCAGCAGGCCAGGCGGCATCTATTGGAAGAGGTACGGTCGACGTTTCAGGCTGAGACGTTAAGTTAGCAAATTTCATGACATGGGCCAGCGATATTAAACCTGATTATGTTTTTGATTCTGTGGAGAGGAATGGGCCTCAGCCTGAAATGTCAACTGTTTATTCCCCTCCACAGACGCTGCCTGACCCGTTATGTTCCTCCATCATTCTGTGTGTGTATCAGTGGATCTAACCTGCTGTGTCACTCTGAGCCCTGTAAACTTTACTGGCTGTCTGCGGGAAACCCATTTCCCAGAAAAGGGTAAAAGGCAGCGCAAAGAAAGAAGCTCTTTCTGGCACAAACACACACATCTGATCGAACTGCAGCATCTAATGAGACGCCGTTGACAATTAGTGAAATCATTCTCTTTGTTGCGCTGTGTCCGTTTCTCCCTCTGACAACCAAATTATCTTGTGTGTGTTTACCTTTCACCACAGAGCGAAGCTACAAAGGCAGCAGCGGCCGTTTAAATGGGTTTCGTTCAGACATATCAAAGGAGCTTGAAATAACAAATAACCGTGCAATCCTCACTTCCCTGGAGAGCAGACAAAAGAGATGACTTCTTTGGTGTGTGTCAAGAATGACGTCTTTTGTTAGGCTTTTAATTACCTGGACAAGATGACACTTGTTGGTTCCCTTTCCTCCATAAGCTGCTCAGAGGGTTTGGACGGAAAGGGATCAAGACCCATTGAAGGTTTTAATCTCTAATTGTCTGGATATTCCTGAGTGTTTGCTTCATGGGCAAAGGGCTGACCTTTCAAGTTTCAAGATTCTGGTCCCAAAGAAGGGTTTCAGCGTGAAACGTCAACTGTTTATTCATTTCCATCGATGTTATCTGACCTTCTGAGTTCTTCCAGCATTTTGTGTGTGTTACTCTGGATTTCCAGCATCTGTAGAACCTCTTGTGTTCACATTTAAAATAGCTTAATGTCATTTTCAGTACACACGTGTAAAGGAGAACAAATAAGCATTACTCTGATGCAGCATTAAAAAACACAATAAGATCGCAATAATAAAAACACAATAAACATAAATTCATAAGAGCTTATATATATAAATTGATTGTATGTACATAAAGTGAGGCTAGGTACAAAGGCATCTGACTGACAGGAAATGATAAAATAGTGGTGGAGGTGGTGGTGTGTTAGTGGGAGAACACAGCCCAGCACATCACACAAACCAATCTTCCATCTGTGGACTCACTTTACACCGCACGCTGTCGGAGCAGTGCTGCCAGGATAATCAAGGACACGACCCACCCAGCCAACACACTTTTCATCCCTCTTCCCTCCGGGAGAAGGCTCAGGAGCTTGATGACTCCTACGGCCAGATTTGGGAACAGCTTCTTTCCAACTATGGTAAGACTGCTGAACGGATCCTGACCCAGATCTGGGCCGTACCCTCCAAATATCCAGACCTGCCTCTTGGTTTTTTTGCACTACCTTACCTTCCCTTTTCTATTTTCTATTTGTGATTTATAATTTAACTTTGGGAAGAGAAGATGGCGGCGCACCTGTGTGTGCGCAGCCCTCCGGTGAAAAATGATATCTTGTCTGTTAAATAGGGGCCGTGGACAATTCTGATTTGATGGAGAATGGACGTGAAAGCACAGAGGAACATCTGGAGAAATTTCTGAAACACCCGTTCGCTGCTGTCGTTACTGTGTGGTCGGGAATCTTTCGGAGGGTAGGCCTCAAAATCCCCAGCCTTGCCTGCTTTTGGCGACCAAGAAGGAGGTCGAATCGTTCGGACAGAGATGGCGCTCAGTACTCGGTGTTGGACAGCTGATCAGAGCTCAAAGTTTTCGGATGACTCAGAGTCGGATTGTGGTCGGCATGGCAGGGAGAGTTTTTCTTCCTTCTCCCGTCTGCGTGAGATGTGGGACATTTGAGAAACTTTGAACTTTTACTGTGCTCATGGACTTCTTCATCAAGTTATGGTATTGTTGCACTGTTGTAACTATATGTTATAATTATGTGGTTTTGTCAGTTTTTTCAGTCTTGGTCTGTCCTGTGTTTTGTGATATCACACCGGAGGAAATAATGTATCATTTCTTAACGCATGCATTACTAAATGACAATAAAAGAGGACTACGTGTCTTCATAATCATTACATTTTTAATATTTACTATCGATTTGTACTCCAGGGAGCATGAAGAGCAGAATCATATATCACTGTGATGAATGTACACTCTAGTATCAGTTGTTTGGCGACTATAAAGTAAAAGTAAAAGTGAATTAAAGGAGGTGTTGATCAGCCTGATGGCTTGGGAGATGTAATTGTTTTGTGTCTGGTGGTCCTGGAGTGGATGCTCTGTAGCCTCCTCCCTGAGGGAGTGGGACAGACAGTTCATGAGCAGGGTGGCTGGGGTCCTTTATGATGTTACTGGACTTTCTTTGGCACTTTTTTGTATATACTGTATGTTCCTGATGGCAGTGATGTGTTGGGCAGTTTTGACTACCCGTTGTGACCTGTTGTGCAGTGTCAGGAACTGCAGGTAGCTCACCGTCCAAAGTGCTGATGTAGAGAAGAAATAAGCAGAGAGACAGGGAAAACGAAGAAAGGTGCAGGGACAGTTAGTTCTACATGGCTGGGGAAACTGTCATACAGCACAGAAAAAGGCCCTTAAACCCACTGCCTCCATTCACACTAACGTATTAAGAACAGCTTCTTCCCCTCTGCCACTGGAATTCTGAACATAGATTTCAAAACATTGAAACAAACAGTGAAGTTTATCATTTGTGTCAAAGACCAGCACCGCCGAGGATGTGCTGGTGGCAGCCCACAAGTGTTACTCTGCCCTTTGCTCCAATGTAGCATGCCCACTACTTATTAACACGAATGTGGGAGGAGACCAGAGCACCAGGAGGAAACCCATGTGGTCAGAGGGAGAACACACAAATTTCTAACAAACAACGGTGGGAATTGAACCCCGATCATGATCGCTGCTGCTGTGCAGTGTTGCACTGGCATAATATCATGCTGCCCCCAATAACTGATCAGCTGAAATTAGTTGTAACTTGTACTCAGACAAACAGTCAGTCGTAAATCTCCGGAACGATTTGTAACAACTCCCGAACTCTGTGCGACATTATAGTCCTGTAATTACTCCCCAGTTTGCTGTATAGACCACGTAAATTGCAGAGCTTACTTACAGGAGAGATTTTGACCATTCTCTACAGCATTTTAATTACTCCATTAAACATCCAGTCGTTCGGGGAATGACTGTATGAGATGCACTAAACCCTTCACAAATATGAACTCTTGCAGAATCTATTTCTTGTAAATATCGAGCTTTAAACTTTTCATTTCACTGGCGTAAGCCTCCACAATTCACACGAGCCACACTAACCTCTTTTATATTTGGTGAATGGATTAGCTTTATTTGTCACATTTACATCGAAACATACAATGAAATGCAGCATCTGCACCAATGACCAACACAGCCTGAGGATGTGCTGGGGGCAGCCTGCAAGTGTCGCCATGCTTCCGGCGCCAAAATAGTATGCCCGCAATTTACCAATCCTGTAATGATATATAAAGAATGATATCTGTAACCTGTCAAGTAGGGTACCGTGCACAATTCTGATTTGATGGAGACAGATGTGAGAGTATGGAGGAACATCTGGAAAACTTCTGAAATGCCCGCTTCGCTGCCGCTGCTATTGTGCGGTAACCGGAATCTCCGGAGCAGAAGGCCCCGAAATCCTCGGCTTTGCTTGCTTCGGCGGCCGGGGTAAGGTCGAAGGCACTCGGGAGGCTGTATCAAAGGGGCTGGTCGGAGGCTCGCGTTTTCGGATGGACGGACTCGGTGTCGGCTGTGGTCGGCTGCTTCCAAGGCATTGGCAGTTGTCGGTCCCTGGAGGTTTATGGCAGGGAGTTTCTCCCTTTTGCTGCCTGCTATCGGGGACTCGGGAGTCGATCGACTCGGGGATTCTGAGACTTTTTTTTTAATCGTGCCCATGGTCTGCTCTTCGTCAAATTATGGTATTGTTTTGCACCGCTGTAACTATATGTTATAATTATGTGGTTCTGTCAGTGTTAGTCTTTGGTTTGTCCTGTTTTCTGTGATATCACTCTGGAGGAACATTGTATCATTTCTTAACGCATGTATGCATTTCTAAATGACACTAAAAGAGGACTGAGTGTTCTTATAATCTAACTGGCAAATCTTTGGAATGTGGGAGGAAACCGGAGCACCCGAATGAAACCTGTGTGGGCATGAGGAGAATATACGATCTCCATACAGGCAGCAGTGGGAATTGAACCCTGTTCGCTGGCACTGTAAAGCGTTAACACTAGCTGCTACACTACCATGCTGCCATGTGTTATTCTCCTCCTGCTCATTTGTTTGACATCCCTTACTTCCCTCATCCTGCTTCAGAATCAGAATCAAGTTATCATCACTGACAAATATCATGAAATACTTTATTGTCGCCAAACAACTGATACTAGAGTGTACAACCATCACAGTCATATTTGATTCTGCGCTTTGCGCTCCCTGGAGTACAAATCGATAGTAAATAGTAAAAGTTTAAAAAATAAATCATAAATAGAAAAGGGAAAGTAAGGTAGTGCAAAAAAACCAAGCAGCCAGTCCGGATATTTGGAGGGTACGCCCAGATCCAGGTTAGGATCTGTTCAGCAGTCTTATCACAGTTGGAAAGAAGCTGTTCCCAAATCTGGCAGTAAGAGTCTTCAAGCTCCTGAGCCTTCTCCCGGAGGGAAGAGGGACGAAAACTGTGTTGGCTGGGTGGGTCGTGTCCTTAATTATCCTGACAGCACTGCTCCGACAGCGTGCGGTGTAAAGTGAATCCAAGGGCAGAAGCAACACACATCGAAGTTGCTGGTGAACGCAGCAGGTCAGACAGTATCTATAGGAAGAAGTACAGTCGGCATTTCAGGCCGAGACCCTTCGGACGAAGATTGCTTTGTGTGATGTGCTGCGCCGTGTTCACGGTCTTCTGCAGCTTCTTCCGGTCTTGGACAGGACAACTTCCATACCAGGTTGCGATGCACCCTAGAAGAATGCTTTCTACGGTGCACCTATAAAAATTAGTGAGGGTTTTAGGGGACAGGCCAAATTTCTTTAGCTTTCTAAAAGAGATTTGTTGTTTCGCAGCAGCAGTAAAGTGCAATACATAAAAACTACTACAACTTACAAAGATAAATACTGCAAAAGACAAATAATAAAGTAGTGTTCATGAGTTCATCAGCTGTTCAGAAATCTGACAATGGAGGGGAGGAAGCTGTTCCTAAGCTGATGGTAGTAATGAGAAGAGGGCACGTCCCAGAAGGTGAGGGAAGTTGCCTCTTGAGGCACTGTCTTACGAAGATATCCTCGATGGTGGGGAGGGTGGTGCCCATCATGGAGCTGAATGAGCCTACAACCCTCTGTAGCCTCTTGTGATCCTGAGCACTGGAACCTCTGTATCAAGCAGGAATGCAACCAGTTAGAATGCTCTCCACAGTACCCATTTTCTTTTGCTATGAAGGTTGTGCTTGTTTGGTGTACTTCTTTCTGCACCTGACATTTCTCCCTTCACGTGCGGGAGGGAGACTTGCTCTATTGCTGCTTGAATACAGCAGCCCACATTCATTATGGCAACAGCAAACCAGGTGAAGGGAGGAAAAGGTTCAAGGATGGTCCTAGGGTCTCCTTAAGAAAGTACAGCATTCCCATTTCTCATGAGAGTCCATGGCCCATGACCACTCAGAGTGGAGAAGGAGCACTGGGGATGTCATTGAAGACCTTTGAGTTGGTGTATCAAGAGCTAAACATAAACTGAAAGGAGCACTGCCAGCCGACCACCCACCCACCCATCCTGTCAGGCACCTCTTGTCCATCTACGGGCTGAATATGAGGCTCTCAGAATGGCCTCAGAACTCATGGAACTAGAAAAGAAGCAAGTCATCCTCAATACCAAGAAATGGCTGATGAAGAGAAAGGGGAAAGACTGGTCAAGGATTATTGTCCCATGTACAGGATGCACCACCTATTCCATATTTTTATATGTGCACTGCTTACCCAGCAAGTCAATGCATCAGGCAAAAGGTGGCAGCTTAATTATGAACAAAGAAGAAATCCTAAACAGATGGACAGAATATATGAAAGAACTTTTTGAAGACCAAAGAGGAGAAAAACCGAACATAAGGAAGAATCTTAAAGGACCTAGCATTCTAAAATCAGAAATTCGAGCAGCCGTAAATAAAACAAAACATAACAGAGCAACTGGTCCAGACAACATCGCTGTTGAAATGATACTGAGAAGATTTTGGAATAGAGAAAATAACAGAAATAGCAAATGAAATCTATGATCATGGGGAGATACCTGATGATTTAAGTAAATCAGTGTTCATCACAGTTCCAAAGAAAGAGGGAGCAACAGAATGTGAGTTCCATCGTACAATAAGCCTGATGAGCCAAGTGGCAAATTATTCTCAGAGTAATCATGATGAGAGCAAGACGCTGTATAAAACCAGAAATCAGTAAAGAACAATGCAGCTTTGTGGAAAACACTGGAACCAGAAATGCAATTTTCATGCTACAGATGACCTGAACAAGCCATCCAGGTACAAAAAGACATCCACCTATGTTTCATTGACTATACGAAAGCTTTTGACACTGTCAGACAGCAAGATCTTCTGGATATGGTTCAAGATCTTGACATAGATGGGAAAGATATACGTTTCTTAAGAAACTTATACTGGGACCAGACAGCATCCATCAGAATAGAAGGAGAAGTGAGTGAGTATGTGAATATCATGAGAGGAGTCAGGCAAGGTTGTGTCTTTTCACTAGACTTATTCAACCTGTATAGCGAAAATATCTTGAGAGGTATCAAAGACATCAAAGGATTCACAATTGGAGGCCATAATATAAATAACATCAGAAATGCTGATGACATTGTACTAATAGCTGACTCAGAAACAAAACTTCAAGAACTACTCACTATAGTGGCAGCAGAAAGTAATCGCAGAGGCCTCTCAATCAACACCAAGAAGACAGAAAGCATGGTAATCTTCAGAAAGACAAACATCCCACAATGTGTGATCAAGATTGGAAATACAAACATCAAACAAGTCAACAAATTCAGATATCTTGGCAGCCTAATAACAAGTGATGGCAGGTGCGACACAGATAACAAATACAGAATAGCAATGGCAAAAGAAGCTTTCCAAAAAATGAAGACCATATTGACAGACAGAAAGATGAGCATGTACAATAAAAACAGAATACTGCAGTGCTACATTTATTCTATCCTGGAATTGAATGCTGGACCATTTCCCCAGCAATGGAAAAGAGACTAGAAGCAGCTGAATTATGGTTCTACAGGAGAATGTTAAAAATATCATGGACCACACACACATCAAATGAAGAAGTCCTCAGAAGAGCCCAAGCAGTTCGATCACTCATACCAACAATAAGACAAAGACAACTCAGATTCCTAGGGCACATCATGTGGAAAGATGAACTAGAAAAACTCATACTCTCTGGAAAGATTGAGGGGAGCAAACCTAGAGGAAGACCTTGGCTTATGTACATCAAAAGCATAGCCAGGTGGCTACACATTGAGGAAATGGAAGTCATCCAAAGAACGAAGGATAGATCTATACAGAAAACCATGGTCACCAAAGTCCGCATTAAATATGGTACCTAGATAGACAGACAGACAGACTGCTTATTTAAATTTTTACAAGAGTTCTTATTGCAATGTATCATATATTTTATATTGTAAACCAATACATTTCATGACATACGTCAGTGATAATAAATTTGTTCTGATACTGATTCGTAGCGTTGTGGTTAGCACTACAGTTTACAGTACCAGTGACTCGGGTTCAATTCCTGCCACTGCCTGTAAGAAGTTTGTGCGCTCTTTGCTGTTACCGCGTGGGTTTCCTCCAGGTGCTCTGGTTTCCTCCCACAGTCCAAGGACATACCGGTCATTGTAAATTGTCCTGTGGTTAGGCTAGGATTAAATTGGGGGATTGCTGGTTGGTGTGGCCTGTTCAGCACTGTATCTCAATAAATAAATAAAAGCTTTTGTTTTGTGTAAATTATGCCATACATAAGTACATCAAGTTACATAGAACAGTACAGCACAGGACAGACTCTTAGGCCCATGATGTGCTGACTTTTTAATCTACTCCAAGATCAATTTAACCCTTCCGTCCCACGTAGCCCTCCATTTTTCTTTCATCCTTGTGCCCATCTAAAAGTCTTTTAAATGACCCTAATGTATCCACCTCTACCACCAACCCAGATAGTGCGTTCCACACACCCACCACTCTTTGTAAAAAAAAAGCTATCACTGACTTCCCCCCCAATACTTTCCTTCAATCACCTTAAAGTTATGACCCCTTGTACTAGTCATTTCTGCCCTGGGAAAAAAGTCTCTGCCTATCCACTCTATACCTTCAAAAGGTTGCAAAAAAAAATGCAAAATAAAGTATAGGTACAGAGAAAAATTCAAAGCAGGTAGACCAAAAAATACAAGAGCCACAGTGGTCTAGACTGGGAAATCAGAAATCGGTTCACCTCCAGTATGTGAACATTCCATTCAAGGCTGATAACAAGGAAGATGTCCTAGAGTCTAAAGAGATTCCAAGAGTTTGTATCTTCTGCCCGACGGGAGAGGGGAGAAAAGCGAATGACCGGGGTAAGAGGGATCCCTGATTAAGTTGGCTGTTTTCCTGAGGCAGTGGCAAGTGTTTACAGAGTCAAATGAATCCACATCTACCACCTCCACTGGCAGTTCATTCCACACTCACACCACCATCTGAGTGAAGAAATTTCCCCTCAAATATTTCACCTTTCACCCCAAACCTACTGTATGACCTCCGGCTCTGGTCTCACCAAATGCCTGCATGCATTCACCCTATTGGTATTGGCCGATTATTGTCCCATGCAGTGAAACGCTTGTCTTGCATACTGTTTATACAGTGCACTGAGCTAGAACACGGTAAAAAGCAACATCACTGCCAAATAAAGCGTAAAAGCTACCGAGAAAGTGCACTACAGGTAAATGATAAAGCACAAGATCATAACGGGATACCTTATTGGTTCACCTTATTGTACCAGAGGCCCATTCACGAGTCTGATTACAGCGGGGTAGGACCTGTCCTTGAGCTGGGTAGAATGTACTTTCAGGCTTTTGTATCTTCTGCCTAATGGAAAAGAGGAAAAAGTAAAATGTCTGGAGTGGGTGGGGGGTTTTGATTATCCTGGTTGTTTTACTGAGGCAGCGAGAAATGTATAGAGAATTGCTAGAGGGGAGGCTGGTTCCTGTGGTGACAAACACAAGAAAATCTGCAGGTGCTGGAAATCCAAAGCAACACACACAAAATGCTGGAGGAACTCAGCTGACCAGGTAGCATCTATGGAAAAGAGTAAACAGTTACCATTTCAGGCCGAGACCCCTCATCAGTCCTGAAGAAGGGTCTTGGCCCAAAACGTCAACTGTTTATTCATTTTCATAGATGCTGCCTGGCCGGCTGTGTTGCTTTGGTTTCTGTGAGGTGCTGAATTGTGTCCAAGACTCTCTGCAGTTTCTTGCAGTCCTGTGCAGAGCTGTTGCCGTTCCAAGCCATGATGCATCCGGATAGAAAAGAGAAAGAAGTGACATTGTGAATGTCAGACACACAGACTCATCCAGGTGTAGGAGGCCCTAGCTGAGAGGCTGAAGGGTGTGGGACAAGGGAACACAGATACAGCATAAGACCTTGGTCATTTAAGAGCTGAGGAGTCAGTTCAAACTCCTAGGAGTGCACTTTACACCCTATCTCTCATCGTCCTGGAACATATCCTGCACAGTCTAGAAAGCTCGCCAATGGTTCTACATTCTGAGAGGCTGAAGCGAGCTGGACATTGCATGTTCAAACTCACGTTGTTCTACAGTTGTGCAGTAGGGAGCATCACTGCCTGGTACGTAAGCAGCACCACGGCGGACAGAAAGGCTCTACGTTAGTCAAAACTGTCCAACGTTTCACTGACACCATCTTACCCACCATCAAGGACATACATACAGAAAAGGGCCACTAACATTCTGAAGGATCACACACATCCTGCTCATGGACTGTTTGTCCCACTCCATTCAGGGAGGAGGCTACATACTACAGCATCCACGCCAGGACTATTAGACTCAAAAACAGTTACTTTCCCCAAGCAGTAAGGCTGATCAACACCTCCACACACTGACCCACCCCTACTGTATTATTTCCCGTCACCTTATGGACAGCCCAGCATCACTTTATGGACATATAATCAATCTAAGTATAAAAGTTGTCTTATCTATTTACATTTATCATGTTTTATTATTTTTATCATTGTGTTTTTTTTTTATCTTTTGTGCTTTTTTGTGCTGCATCAGATCCAGAGTAACAATTATTTTGTTCTACTTACACTTGTGGACAGGAAATTACATTAAACAATCTTAAATCTTGAATTTTGAAAAATGTTTTGATTCAGAGAGCTGTCATTTCTCGGGCAGTGAATGTTCATTCATTAAATATGTTCTTGATGCTGACAGACTTTTACACGAGGTTCTGGGAACTGAGTAGGAAGGCAGAACATGAACCACAGTATCTGTTTGACCAGTGGAGGCCAAGACATTGGGTATATAGAAGGCAGAGATTGATAGGTCTTTGATTAGTCAGAAAGATTATGGGGAGAAGGCAGGAGAACGGGGTTGAGAGGATAGTGTAGTGGTTAGAACCATGTCTTACAGTACAGGCAACCCAGGTTCAATTCCTGCTGCTGCCTGTTCCCTCCCACAGTCTAAAGACGTATCGGTTGGTAGATTAATTGGTCATTGTAAATTGTCCCGTGATTAGGCTAGGGTTAGATCGGGAGATTGCTAAGTGATGCTACTTGAAGGGCCAGTAGGACCTATTCTGTGCTGTAACCCAGTAAATACATAAATAATAAATCAGTCAAGATTGAATGGCGGAACAGATTCGATGGGCCAAATGGCCTAATTCTGCTCCTATATCTTGTGGCCTATTGGAAGGCAGTGAAGTCTTGAAAACTAAATGACCTGCTGAATGACACCTGTGTTATTTCTAAACTTCTTTAAAAGTAAAATGAATTTCCCAAGCAACAAGCAAGTTGCCAGAGGGTTGGGCAGTAATTGTGGAGGGTGAGATCCTTCATCAGGACTCTCGATGCAGTCCCCCAGCATCTAATTTGTTGCACATCTGCTCCAGATTCCACTGTTTCCAGTCTCCTGTGCCTCCAAATGAATTACCCACTTATTCTCAGAGTGATGGTTGAATGCAGACATGCTATTGAGTGAGGAGATGTAATCTATCTTAATCTGATCAACTCCCTTCTCATCTGATTTACTTGCAGGCTTAGATTTTCTAATTCTCTCTCAGCATCAGACTCTGCACCCCGCCCCCATCACCCTCCACCTCTCATTCCGATCCCTGACACCACTATTAACTTAGCCAGAGGGTGGTGAATCCACTAAATTCATTGCCACAGGTAGCCGTGGAGGCCAAGGTTGACAGGTTCTTGATTAATAAGGGTGTCAAAAGTTAGGGGGAGAATGGAAGTAAGAGGGATAATAAATCAGCCATGATGGAATGGCGGAACAGACTTGATGGGCCAAATGGCCCAATTCTGCCCCTGTGCCGTATGGTCTTTTGGTCATATTACGAGGTCTCAGCTGTCTACTCAAACCTTAATTCCTTCAGCTGAGCAATGTACTGTTTGCTAAAAGTTTCAAATGCCAAATTCAGCTGATCTTGGCGTAATGAATAATTGAGAGATTTTCAATCAGCAAAATCTTTGAAATGTTAAAATAAGAGTTATTTCGCTACACAGGAGTTTTCAGATGAAATCTCATGGGACATTCAAAGCTCTCTTGAATGCTCACTCTGTAACATTATTTTTAACTTTGTTTTCAAGACATGGGTTTGTTGGTAATGTCAACACCCGTTACCATTGCCAGTCTCCTTGCAATGAAGGATGGAGGGAGAGGATAGATCTGAGGAAGTTCTAGATCCCAACAGGATCCATTATCACTTCTCATTCTCACTTTTAGTACAGTGACCATTACTATGGAAACCAAATTGAGCTCAGTAAGATCTCACAGTCACCAGTGAGGCTTTGAGTAGATTACCTGTTGATCTAAGAAAGGTTGACAGGTCAACACCAAGTCAAAAACAACAGGGTTAGAGGTTCATCCAGCAAGTAAACAGTCCCTTCAGCACACTGAGTTGACGTCTGCTGTCAAACACCAAGTTACACTAATTTACAGTATATAGGACATGGAACTGTACAGCACAGGAACAGATTGTTTGGCCCATCCTGTCAGTGCTGCCTATGATGCAACTAAAACTACGTTTTCTATATCCCTCCATTCACTGCCTGTTCACGGTACATGCCTCTCAAACATTGCTATTGAATCTGCTTCCACATGTTAGCTTATCGATTAGCACTATTGCTTAACAGTGGCAGCTATAACAATCGGGATTTGATTCCCACTGCTGTCTATAAGGAGTTTGTATGTTCTTCCGGCGAATGCATGGGTTTCCTCCACCTGCCTCAGTTTCCTCCCACATTCCAAAGATGTACGGACCAGGGTTAGTGGGTTTGAGCATGTTATGTGTCACTGGAAGCGTACGGGCCAGGGTTACTGAGTTTGACCATGTTATGTGTCACTGGAAGCGTACGGGCCAGGGTTACTGAGTTTGACCATGTTATGTGTCACTGGAAGCGTACGGGCCAGGGTTACTGAGTTTGACCATGTTATGCGTCACTGGAAGCGTACGGGCCAGGGTTACTGAGTTTGACCATGTTATGCGTCACTGGAAGCGTACGGGCCAGGGTTACTGAGTTTGACCATGTTATGCGTCACTGGAAGCGTACGGGCCAGGGTTACTGAGTTTGACCATGTTATGCGTCACTGGAAGCGTACGGGCCAGGGTTACTGAGTTTGACCATGTTATGCGTCACTGGAAGCGTACGGGCCAGGGTTACTGAGTTTGACCATGTTATGCGTCACTGGAAGCGTACGGGCCAGGGTTACTGAGTTTGACCATGTTATGCGTCACTGGAAGCGTACGGGCCAGGGTTACTGAGTTTGACCATGTTATGCGTCACTGGAAGCGTACGGGCCAGGGTTACTGAGTTTGACCATGTTATGCGTCACTGGAAGCGTACGGGCCAGGGTTACTGAGTTTGACCATGTTATGCGTCACTGGAAGCGTACGGGCCAGGGTTACTGAGTTTGACCATGTTATGCGTCACTGGAAGCGTACGGGCCAGGGTTACTGAGTTTGACCATGTTATGCGTCACTGGAAGCGTACGGGCCAGGGTTACTGAGTTTGACCATGTTATGCGTCACTGGAAGCGTACGGGCCAGGGTTACTGAGTTTGACCATGTTATGTGTCACTGGAAGCGTACGGGCCAGGGTTACTGAGTTTGACCATGTTATGTGTCACTGGAAGTGTACGGGCCAGGGTTACTGAGTTTGACCATGTTATGTGTCACTGGAAGCGTGGCGACACTTGCAGGCTGCCCAACACAATTCTCCCGGATTAGATTTGACATAAACAAAGCATTTCACTGTGTATTTCAATGTACAAGTGACAAATAAAACTGATCTTTTTATATTTATATCTTTTTAGTTCATTTCCCCTTGCAGTGAGTTCCAGACACACACCTCTCCGTGTCATAAATTTGTCCCGCAAGTTCCACGCATTCCAGTTACTTGGCTGATTGGTTAATCGAGGCGGCCATTTGTTTGGAACAACTGTTAAAAAACAAAAACTAAATTGAGAAAACGGCCGGGATTCCCTTCATTTATCTGGGATACTATTCTGCTTAACTGGGGCAGGAGACAGTTGTCAAACAGTTTCTAACTAGCATCAGACGTGCGAACTTGAGTTGCCGTTAGACACTGCACTATGCTTAAAGCGATCAGTATTTAAATGTTATCAGTGGCGTGTGTATGTGTTCATAAAGCAGTGATTTTTGTCACTGCGGATTCAAGCTTTCAGGTTTGGAGATGCCAGAAACAGCCGGGAGTAAAAATAAAACGATTTCACTACTTCAGCAGGTTAGGAATTACAAAGGTATCGACAGTTATCTAGCAAGTTAGAATGAAAACGAAGATCTGTATGATGCAATTATCTAAAGCATTGTATGAAGGAAGTCTTTACAAGGTGTCTGCACGGATTTTGCTCATTTACAGTCAATCAAGAGAACACCTGATGAATTTCTCCATCGATAACTATTTGGAACTAATACACAATTTTATAGTACTGTAGAGGTATTGGCAGTGTTCTAATTTGTTCTGTATTTCATTTAAATACATAAATTGTTATTCAGTTAAATGGTAGGTTGCCTTTTTGTATAGCTTTTTAATTTTTTCCGTGAAGCTTTGGCTAATTGGGACAGCCACATAATTGGGCCAAAATGTACCGGTCCTGATGTGTCCCAGTTAGCCAGAATCCACTGTATCTCCATAAACTTTCCCTCTCTCACCTTAGATCAATGTCCTCTGATATTTGATATTTCCAACCTGGCATAAAGACAACAAATATCTACTCTATCTATGCCTCTTGTGATTTTATATTCTCCTGTCTAGTCTCTCCTCAGCATCGGATGTGCCATGTTGTTCTTCTCAAGTTCCCATAACTCCCCTCGGACTCCAGCACTCACCCTCACTCTCGAGGGGAGTTTACAGAAGCCAATTTATTTAACTAGTCCGCTGGTCTTTGGGATGCAGGAGAAAGCTGGAGCTCCTGGGACTAACTTTGCAAACTCCACACAGACAGCGCTGGTAATCAGGATCGAACCTGGATTCCTGGAGCTATGAGGCTGTGGCTGCACCCGCTGCACCCCCGTGTGGCACTTCTTTGAGAGGGGTCCTGCACATGGCCTTTCCCTGCCTCTGCCCGAGGGAGGAGAGGGATGAGTTCAGGAGGCATGGAGTACATTGCCAATCGTGAAGGCAGCTCGCCAATGGCTATACTTCATTAGCGGTTTGAGGACGTTTGGTATATCAACAAAGACTCTTGCAGATGTCTGTAGATGCATTCTGACTGGTTGCATGACCAGCTGGCATGGAGGCTCAAATGCAGGGGATCACAAGAAGTTGCAGAGTGATATAGTGATGTAGACTCAGTCAGCTCCATCAAGGGCAAAACCATCGAGGACATCTTTGGACGGTGATGCCTCTGGAAGGCAGCATCCACCATTAAGGACCCTCTCCAGCCGAGACAGCTCTTTTCTTATTACTATCATCAGGGAGGGGGTAGGAGCCTGAACACTCAGTGATTCAGGAACAGCTTCTTGCCCTCCACCTTCAGACTTCTGAATAGCCCATAAACCCATGAACACTAACTCACTCTTCCTTTTTGTACTGTTTGTTTAATTATTTATATATTTATAGTTTTAATACTCCAAAGCATAAAAACTTATTGGAAGGAAACACAGAGCCATGAATGTGAGTCTAAATTTAGTTTTACTTTAAGCAAGGCACGTACGTATGACATGGTGACCTAATGACGTATGCCATTTATGTACTTCTACATATAGATGTCAAAATGGTTGTTTAGTGTGGTAGTGTAGTGGGTAGTGCTTGTCGCTCTCACTTTCAGCTTCCACCGCTGGCTAGCAGTCTTGTGAAAAGGAGATCTGAATGTGTAAGTCTCTCCCTGCCTGTACATAGCCTCTCCAACAGCAAGCCTCATGTAGTGCCTCCTCGCTGGCAATACATGGAAACTGAACGTCCTTTCGGACACAGGCTGAACTACAGAAGACAGGGAGGACGTCTGGCCTCCGCACACATAGGCCCACCAGCTATGGATAGGTAACCCCACTGCCTTGTCGACAGCCTCAGGAGAGACGAAGGCTACGGGAGTAAACCCAACAGCAAACCTGGAGTGGAGCCCCTAAGACGCTGGACATCATTGAACATCCTTCCAGCAGCTCCTGCAGTCAAGCTGGTACCAAACGTATTGCTTCATAAGCTTTCCTTTGGACTACACTGGTGAGGCTGAGAGGGGGATCTTGACTGGGCATCTCAGGATCTCCATACCTTCCACCCGGCTTGAGATCATCACCCGTTGTCCTTCAAGACAGATGGATGCCAACCAATCAACATATAACCCACAATGTATTATGTAAACAACAAAGAATGTTTAATTAGACAATATATTTACAATGTCGCTGATATAATAAATACACAACAACAGTTTTTTATTTATTTTTGTCAATTATGTCTGCTATGTACCTCAGCCACAAAATGACATATTTCAGGTCATATCAGTGACAATAAATCTGGTTCTGATTCTGATTTAAGAAAGGTTGACAGGTCAATTCAAGTCAAATCTGATAGAGTCAGAGGCTCGTCCAGCACAGAAACAGGCCCTTCAGCCCACTGAGTTCATGCCTCCATCAAGAACTCATTTAACACGATTTCATAGAACAGTGTCAAATTAAAAGTACTTCTGCTTGCATGCAGTCTATCTCCCTCCAGTCCCCACCTGTTCATGTGTCTGTCTAAATACAACAACCAATGTTCCTAATTACCAGGCAGAATCTTTAAACTGGGGTACAGGGCAGAGGGTCAGTAATTTAAGGCTAGCAGCAGTGGGCTCAATAGCCTCCAACCCCCAGGGTATACTGACCAGGCCAGGGACTGAGGGAAGCATTACACAGAGGTCAGAAGTAGTGATTAGGATCTCATTGAAACCTACTGAATATTGATAGGCATAGATAGAGTGGACGTCGAGAGGATGTTTCCTGTAGCGGGGGGAGTCTAAGACCAGAAGGAACAGCCTCAGTGTAGAGAGGCGTCCCTTCAGAACCGAGACGAGGAAGAATTTCTTTAGCAAGGCAAGCACATATGATGTGGTGGTGTAAGAGGGAGGTGAATGTGTGGAATTCATTGCTACAGAGGCCAAGTCATTGGGTATATTTAAAGTGGAGGCTGATAGGTTCTTAATTAGTATGGACATCAAAGGTTACAGGGCGAAAGCAGGAGAATGGGTTGACAGGGATAATAATCAGCCATGATGGAATGGGGTATCAGACTCAATGGGCTGAAAAGCCCAATTCTGCTCCTGACCTTTAGTCTTGTGGCCTCGTAGAATTCTGAACTGTGTAGCATTCAAATTGTGGGGTTGCGGACGGCAAATGATTAAAATATTACTGCTTGTCACAGTGACCGGTTGTATCAGCCTGTCAGCTATGACAGGTGGTATGAGGTTAGCACAGTGGACGACGGTTGAAAAGGTGGAGTTGCTCGCAGGAAATCCATTATATCAGACAGTAACACTGGCCTTACATAATGAGGCTGTTTGTCCTGAACTTCCCACTGTGGTTCCCTCTGTCTCTCCTCCGAGGATCAGCAGATCGTCACCTTGTTGTGGTGGAGAAACTTGTGCGTTCCTGAGATCTCAAGAGCGATGCTGCCTGGAGTTTAGCCATCTGGTGCTTAGCTCCTGGTGGGTCATCCATGGTGGGTCAAGGGGATGCTCCAAACAAAGGGTGAAACAAACAAGGCCTCATTGGTGGAGCTGGCAGAAGATGATGAGACATTAGATTATGAGGACACTCAGTCCTCGTTTATTGTCGTTTAGAAATGCATGCATTAAGAAATGATACAATGTTCCTCCAGTACGATATCACGGAAACATAGGACAGACCAAGACTAAAACTGACAAAAAACACATAATTATAACATATAGTTACAACAGTGCAGATCAATACCATATTTTGATAAAGAGCAGACCATGGGCACGGTAAAAAAAAAGTCTCAAGTTTCTCGAAAGTCCCATCATCTCACACCGATGGTAGAAGGAAGAAACTCTCCCTGCCATGAACCTCCAGCGCCGCAAACTTGTCGATGCAGCACCCTGGAAGCACCCGACCACAGTCCAACTCTGAGTCCGTCCGAAAACTTTGAGCCTCCAACCAGTCCTCCGACACCGAGCACCGAGCACCATCTCTGCCGAGCGCTTTGACTCCGCCCCGGCCGCCGAGCAACAAGCAAAGCAGAGGACTCAGGGCCTTTCCCTCCAGAGATTTCAGATCACACAGTAGCAGCGGCAGCAAAACAGGCATTTCAGAAGTTTCTCCCGATGTTCCTCCGTGCTCTCATGTCTGCCATCAAATCAGAATTGTGCACGGCACCCTACATCGCAACAGCAGTAAAGACGGAGGAAAGCCGCAGCAGTAAAGGGTCCCCAGTCATCCTGCATTCCATCCCACTGCACCCTGACCCCGATCTGTCAAGGACCCTGTGGTGGCTGCACATGTATCATCCTCCCCATGTTAAACAAATTCATGTCCAGGCGTCCTGCGTTAAGGGAATCCACTGTATTATTCTGGTTATGTGGATCCTGGATCCACCTCTACGGCTACTTGAGGACCTACCAAAATACAACTCCTTTCTAAAATCATACTCAACTCGAGTGATCGCAGTACTACTGCAACTAAGCCCCATCCACAGTAAACTCTGATAATCCAGCACACTTGGGACTTGGTGGCTCAGACAAGCAGAACCTCCAGATTATGGGATGATATTTCTGTTCTTAAACTCACTTTTGTTTAGATATTACACTCTATGAGGACGCGAGGTGACTTGCTAGAGGTGTACAAGGTGATAAGAGGTATAGATTGAGTAGATAGCCAGAGACTTTTCCCCAGGGAGTGAATGGCTAACACAAGGGGGCATAACTTTAAGGTGATTGGAGGAATGTATAGGGGGATGTCAGAAGTAAGTTCTTTACACAGAGTGGTGGCTGTGTGAAACACACTGCCAGGGGTGGTGGTAGAGGCACATACATTATGGGCATTTAATAAACTCTTAGACAGGCTTATGGATGAAAGGAAAATTGAGAGGGAAGTGTTAGATTGATCTTGAAGTAGGTTAAATGTCAGCACAACATTATGGGCCAACTGTGCTGTGCTGTAATGTTCTATGTTGTATGTATTTCCTAGTCTGCCTGCACACTTGAAGGGATCCCTGAAAAGGGACCATAGTCAGTTTGAGGAGAGGACGGGAACTGGGTCCCTGAGCAGGCGGAAGAAAACATTGAAACCATCACCCCGGGTCACAGAGTCAGATTCAGATCTGAACCCGAGTCTACGACCAGGTGATGATTCAGATTTACTCATCACATGTACATCGAAACATACAGTGAAATGCACCGTCTGTGTTAAGGACCAACAGAATCTGAGGATGTGCTGGGGGCAGCCCACAAGCGTCACCACACATTCTGGCAGCAACACAGTCAGCCCATAATGTTCAACAGAACTACGTAAGCAACAAGGCAACAACAGCAAAGCAAGCCCCTGTAGAAACATATCTTTATTTAAACAATCTTCCATGAAAGGCTAATACAAGGGGACATGATTTTAAGGTGATTGGAGGAAAGTATGTGGGGGGGAGGGTAAATGTCAGAGGTAGGGTTCTTCACACAGAGAGTGGTGAGTGCACAGAACCCCCTGCCCTGCCAGGGGTGGTGGTGGTAGAGGCAAATATATAAGTGACATTTAAGGGTAACTTAGATGGGCAGACGTATGAGAGAAAATGGAGGGCTGTGAGTGTGGTGGGGGGGGGGGGAAGGAAGTGTTTGGATTGATCTTGGAGTTAGTCAAAGGGCTGGCAAAACATTGTGGGCTGAAGGGCCTGCACAGCTCAATGTTCAATACTTCCAGCAAGATGGTGCCAGTGACCAATATTAACAACTTGCAGACAGCTTACAAAACTGCCGGATACTCTTCTAAATTGACTTCTTCTGAATGGCGATCGTTTGCAGCCTGTAAGCTCCCGATGAGAATGTATCTTTGGACCGACTGAACAACCTGGCATTTGTGCGACCTCCTGGTAGATTTGGCGTGGATGAGACTCTGTGCCGATTCCTAACGGTGGAATGCGGGCCTGTGGTCGGTGTTACGCCACACTGATTAAAGAAAGATTAAAATTGTGGCGGAAGAGAGCGGAATATGAACAGGTTTTCAGTGCCATCTGCCTGCGTTTGACCGGTCTCTCTTGCTGCAGTCAGTGGATGGAAGGTGCACTAGGCTTGGGTGCTGTTTCCTGCAAACATTGGGCTTCTGGACTGGCTCGCCTCGTTGCTGAACACATTCCGCAGTTGTGCGCTCGCTGTAGGAGAGACTTCACTTCATGTTCCTTTGTGTTAGTTTACTTCCTTTTTACTATTTGTGTGATTTGATCAGGGAGCTTCAGCACCAAACGAACTCTGCATTGACAAAACACTGAGAACTACCATCGGCACAGTGCTGAGAACTACAGTCGGCACAGTGCTGAGAACTACCATCAGCACACACTGAGAACTACCATCGGCACAGTGCTGAGAACTACCATCGGCACAGTGCTGAGAACTACCATCAGCACATACTGAGTACTACCATCGGCACAGTGCTGAGAACTACCATCGGCACAGTGCTGAGAACTACCATCGGCACAGTGCTGAGAACTACCATCGGCAAAGTGTTGAGAACTACCATCGGCACCGTGTTGAGAACTACCATCGGCACAGTGTTGAGAACTACCATTGGCACAGTGCTGAGAACTAACATCGGCACAGTGTTGAGAACTACCATTGGCACAGTGCTGAGAACTACCATTGGCACAGTGCTGAGAACTACCATCGGCACACACTGAGAACTACCATCGGCACAGTGTTGAGAACTACCATCGGCACAGTGTTGAGAACTACCATCGGCACAGTGTTGAGAACTACCATCGGCACACACTGAGAACTACCATCGGCACACACTGAGTACTACCATCGGCACAGTGTTGAGAACTACCATCGGCACAGTGTTGAGAACTACCATCGGCACACACTGAGAACTACCATTGGCACACACTGAGAACTACCATCGGCACACACTGAGTACTACCATCGGCACAGTGCTGAGAACTACCATCGGCACACACTGAGAACAACCATCAGCACACTGCTGAGAACTAACATCGGCACAGTGCTGAGAACTACCATCGGCACAGTGGTGAGAACTACCATCGGCACAGTGTTGAGAACTATCATCGGCACAGTGGTGAGAACTATCATCGGCACAGTGTTGAGAACTACCATCGGCACACTGCTGAGAACTAACATCGGCACAGTGCTGAGAACTAACATCGGCACAGTGCTGAGAACTACCATCGGCACAGTGCTGAGAACTACCATCGGCACAGTGCTGAGAACTACCATCGGCACACACTGAGAACTACCATCGGCACACACTGAGAACAACCATCAGCACACTGCTGAGAACTAACATCGGCACAGTGCTGAGAACTACCATCGGCACACACTGAGAACAACCATCAGCACACTGCTGAGAACTAACATCGGCACAGTGCTGAGAACTACCATCGGCACAGTGGTGAGAACTACCATCGGCACACTGCTGAGAACTAACATCGGCACAGTGCTGAGAACTAACATCGACACAGTGCTGAGAACTAACATCGGCACAGTGCTGAGAACTACCATCGGCACAGTGCTGAGAACTACCATCGGCACAGTGTTGAGAACTACCATCAGCACAGTGGTGAGAACTAACATCGGCAGAGTGCTGAGAACTAACATCGACACAGTGCTGAGAACTAACATCGGCACAGTGCTGAGAACTACCATCGGCACAGTGCTGAGAACTACCATCGGCACACTGCTGAGAACTACAGTCGGCACAGTGCTGAGAACTACCTTCGGCACACTGCTGAGAACTACCATCAGCACAGTGCTGAGAACTCAATTTTGAGACTCTGCGGTTAATGTTATTTCATTTTTATCTTGTTTGCACATTTTTTTCTTTTTCTATCTATCCAGATATCTATTTATTTATTGAGATACAATCCTTTCCCGTCCTTCAAGCCTCATTACACAGCAAACCCCTGATTTAATCGTTGCTTAATCACGGGTCAATTTACAATGAGGAAACCGGAGCACCCAGAGGAAACCCCTACGGTCATGGGGGAACTGTGCAAACTCCTTACAGACAGGAGCGGGAATTGAACCAGGTCACTAGCACGGTAAAGCATTGTGCTAACAACCTTTTGTGAGTGAGTGTTTTAAACGGGTTCTACTGTGTTACTTTGTTTTGTGGCTGCCTGCAAGAATACAAACCTCAAGGTTGTATATCATATACATACCTGGATAATAAATAAATCCACTTTCTGCTTTGTGCTTTGGAGCGGACTCTGAGTCAGCCGATAACTCAGCAGTTTGGGTTTTACAACCAGCCAGCCGTTCCTTGCCAGAATCATAAAAGCCCTATTTAGTTGAGATTCCTTCCATTAGCGATCATCAGCTCTGACTGCCATTTTCCACTGCATTAACCGATAAACTAGCTTATGAATATCCAGTTATTGCTGCTGCCTCCCAACAGCTTAACCTCGCGAGCATTACTCAGTCTGCAGAGTAAGAGCTGCCACATACAAAACTCCAACTGTGCTTTAAAAGGGATGGTGGTTCCTCTGGCTACAGTGTCTGGAATCAGAATCGGTTTTATTACCGCTGACGTATGTTGTCAAATTTGTTGTTTTGTGGCAGCTGTACAGTGCAACATATAAGATTCACTATAAGTTACAAAAATAAATGAATAATGCAAAAGACAAATAATAAGGCTCTTAGACAGTGCAATAAAAACAAATTACAATAAGGTAGAATAAGTATTATATAAAAATGTAAATCAACAGTGCAAAAAGGAGCAAAATTGTGAGGTAGTGTTCACGGGTTCATAGTCTGCTCAGAAATCTGACGGCGGAGGGTAAGAAACTGTTCCTAAAATGTTGAGTGTTAGTCCTCAGCCTCCTGCACCTCCTCCCTGATGGTAGTCATGAGAAGAGGCTGAGCTCTGAGTGGTGAGGGCTCTTCATGATGGATACCGCTTTCTTGAGGCTTCACCTTTCGAAGATGTCCTCGATGGTGCTGAGGCTTGTGTCTGTGGTGGAGCCGGCTGAGGTTACAGCCCTCTGTAATCCCGTCCACTGGCCCCTCATACCAGTGGTGGATGCAACCAGTCGGAATGCTCCCCACTGTACAGCCGTAGAGATTTGCTCAAGCCTTAGGTGTCTACGAAATTTCCTCAGATTCCTAATGAAATATAGCTGCTGGCTTGACTTCTTCATAATTGCCTCAATATTTGGCCCAGAGTAGATCTTCAAAGATGTTAACAGCCAGGAGCTTGAAGCAACGCACCATTTTCACCCAGGAAGGCAGTTGTGCCTCACTTTGTGGAGCACCAAGGGCACGATGGAGCATCGGAGAAGCTATGTTCATCCACTGCACCCAAGGAAGACCCCAGTTGTGACGACTACTGGTACCACCGAACCCAGACTTCCAAGGTCAAGAAAATGGAACTGCCCCAGTGCAATGGCTTTCCTACTTAAAACACTGTCCCGCACAGGTTCCCTGTCATTGTCACGATACAACAGACAACCACCTCTGTCCCTTGAACAGGCTTTTTCTTTACTGTTGTAATGTTGAGCATGAAAAGTCCACACCAGCCAGTCCGAAAGATTCACTCAGACATGGTGGAAAGTCCTTTCTTCTCCCTTCATCACTTTCCCCACTGTATTTACCCCAAAATGACTGACGTTTTCCCGCTTCCTCTCACTGGGCCTCTGGGCCTAACGTAGTCAAACCTCACCCTGTTTTATCATCTTCTTTTAGCATCCACCCTATTGACAATCGAGTGCGTGAAAATCTCCAGTGGCAGGGGAAGAGGAATGCTCTTTAACATGCAGCAAAGTCTCTCTGCAACAACACAAGTTTTTCATTCTAAAGGTCAGATACCGCAGCGTTGATTACAACTCCCGTATCTAGGGCAGATTCTCTGATCTCACAGTCGGCTGGGACACAATAGAAGCTCATCAACTGATAACTAATCTCTCTCTCACCTCTAGCTCCCAGCTGTTCCTCTGCGATGTGCCTTTCTCTATTTTATCTGAATTACTGCAGCCGCTACAGTTGCCTCTTCTCCCCTTGCCTGCCTGCTGATCCCTACTCCGTCTCCCTGGTCCTGACAGCAGGAATCGTCACACTAATCTCTGCTTCAATCCAAGTCCCTTCTTTTCCATCTCAGACTCACTCTGAAGTTGGACTTTCTCATTTTCCTTATCATATCCTCAAGAAGGTGGCATAGAGACCCTCACATCCGGAACATGATCTCTCTCATTACTACCATCAGGGTGAGGTACAGGAGTCTGAATACCCTCACTCCATGATTTAGGAACAGTTTCTTGCCCCCCGCAATCCGATTCCTGAACAGAAAATGAACCCATGGACACAACCTCATTATTCCTTTCTCTGCATTATTTAGTTTTGTAGGTTATAGTAATTTCATGCCTTTGCACTGTCTGCTTGTGCAAAATAACAAAGTTCACGGTATCTAATCCTGGTATTGATTCTAAAAGATCTTTTACTTTAATTTAATTTTTATTTAAAGATACAGCATGGTAACAGGTCCTTCCGGCCCAAAGAGCCCACGCCACACAGTTTCACACCTACTGCCCGACTTGCTGCTGGTTTAGGGCAGCAATGAAGGTCCTCCATCTTTGGCGGTGTTCAGGGCTTCCTTCATCGTGTCAGTCGCTTGCTTTCGGTTTTCACTACAGTTGGTCATGCAAGTCCCGGGTGGAGACTCAGGAACACCCTCACACTCAGATGTAGAAGAATTCTTCATTGCTGTTTCTCAGTTAGGGTTGTTAGCCCTGAGCTGAACCCCAAACCCGGAGGACCAGTGGACTACTCCGAGTTTGTCCTTCACCCTTTGACCTGCTTGGTATGGGTGATCCTACCAAGAGCACAAGGCCTTGACTCCAGCCAACATAGCTCTCCAGCTCTTTGAGGCACGCAAGCCTCCAAACCCTACGACAAGCTTGTGGTCCTCTCGGAGGACCCAATTACACCTATCAGACTGATTAACTACTAAGCTGTACGTCTTTAGAATGTGGGAGGAAATCGGGACGCCACGGTCACAGGGAGGAGGTACAAACTCTTCATCGACAACAGCGGAATTAGACCAGGGTCACTGGTGCTGTAACAGTGATAGGCTAACCGCTATGCCCATAACAGTGAGAGGGCAGTGGAGAGAGTGGAGGAAAGGCAGAAGGAAGGTGAAGGAATCACAGTGAGAGAGTGAGTGCAGCGGACATCAGCTAGCGGCCCACGCTAACACCACTTTACAGCACTTGTGCTGTGGTCTTCTTTGTCCTGGTCCTCTCTCATGACTGTACCTCATGGACAGTATGAAAGAACAGGCCTCCAATTCCATCTCAGGCAGTGAGCAGTGGGGGTATTTCAGCATTGATGTGTCTGGGACAGTGGTCATGGAGAAATACAGCACCACAGCAGTCCCAATGAGTTCGTCATCAGCATCATCTGCCACGTCTCATGACCACGATTGTCCTTGGCAAATTTTTCTACAGAAGTGGTTTGCCATTGCCTTCTTCTTACAAGACAGGTGACCCCAGCCATTATCAATACTCTTCAGAGATTGACTGCCTGGCATCAGTGGTTGTGTTGTAGACTTAATGTAATTGGAGGGAATGTACATAATTCACAACCACCAACATTGAGTTGGGGTTCACTTTAAGGGGCTGGTCTGACGAGATGGGGTAATGATATAAAGTTCTTTTACCATGCTTTATGTTCTGCAATTGGAGGACAATAAAGGAGTTTATTATGGTTTCCTTTAAATTTAAAATGCCTCACACAGTTTCATTTGAGAAAACCTACAGTACAACCAGGAGTCGTGATCTGCACCAGCTGCTCATACAGCTATCCAGCACCTGCTCCACTGCTTCACGTGACCCTGATTGGGCGGGGGGGTGGGGGTCTAAGCAGGTACCACACCTTGACCAAGGGTGACCTGCAGGCTAATGGAGGGAAGGAGCAGCTTACAGCTCCTTTGGTAGAGACGTATCTCTACCCTGCCACCCGAATGGGCCTGTACATCTATTAAACCTCCATTTAAATCAATCCCAATTAAATCTCACATTTCCATTAACCCTTCTGGACTCACCCACCAAAACACCAGGAGCAGTTTCTGTGAGTAATGAATCGACACCTTTGGGACATGGGAGGAAATCAGAGTTCACATATTCACAAAGAGACCGTGCAGACCCCACAGGGACGGGACCAGAGGTCAATACTGAACCCATTTCACTGCAGTTGTGAGGCTGTGTCTCTCCCAGCTGTACTGTAGTTCCTGAAGCAGAGAAGACTCATTGGGGACCTGACTGAGTTACACAAAACTATGAAGGGTATTGCTGTGTACGTATATCTATTGATGCTTCTCGACACACCTTCAGTGATGTCCCTGGAATCATCGGGTGTTTCGGGTCTTTCAACATCATACAACCTCCTCCAGATGACCCAGCCGGGCTGATCAGACCCCAGCTTGTGTCCAGATGGCTAGCTACTTATGACTCCATGGCTCCCCTCTTTTGAGCCACAGCCATCTTGAGGTCCTCTCTGCCGTATTGGTGGTCACGTTAGCTGCAGGCCATTTGATCCGCCTCCTGTTAGACTTCATGTTAGAGGGATTAGTTTGCAACACTTGGATGTTCCGGCACTATATAGATTTATTTCTCGAAAGAGATGAAAGCTCAAAGGTGATCAGAAATCTGGAAGTTGAAGCCTGCTGGTTGGAACCTGGAGATTGGAGATTGGAGATCCGGAGGCGTGTCCTGGAGTTGGAGGACTGTTTTTATGACATGTGGGTGGGTGGGAGGGAGGGAGGGAGGAAAGGTTGTTAACACAAATGACCCATTTCACTGTATGTTTCCATGTGATTAATAAATCTGAATCCATATTCAGAGGGACAAGGGTTTAAGGAAGCAAGTGGGAGATTTAGAACGGATTTGAGGAAGTTTTTTTTCCATAGAGGTTGAATTAAATTTTTCACAGAGGCTGACATCAGAGAGCGTTCAAAGGAGGTTCATGAAAATGATTCTGCAATTTTCAGACTTATTATATGAGGAGCGTTTGACAGCTCTGGACCTGTACTCGCTGGAATTTTGAAGAATGGCGGGGGGAATCTCTATCTTATGTCAATAAACATTCTATTGAATGTTTAAAGATAGTGTGGATGTGGAGAGGATGTTTCCTATGGTGTGGGAGTCTATGACCAGAGGGCACAGCCTCGGAATAGAGGGGTGTCTATTCAGAACAGAGAGGAGGAATTTTTTTAGCCAGAGCATGGTGAATCTGTGTGTGGAGGGCAAGTCACTGGCTATATTTAAATGGAGGTTGATAGATTTTTGATAAGTCAGGGTGTGAAAGGTTATGGGGAGAAGGCAGGAGAATGGGGTTGAGAGGGAAATGGATCAACCATGGCAAAATGGTGGAGCAGATTCAATAGGTCAAGTGGCCTAATTCGGCTCCAATGCTTTATGGTCTCATGGTCTTAAATCTGGAAGTTAATGCATGAAGGGGAAATAGAGGCTGGTTCTCTCACATTGTCCATGAAGTACATACATGGGCACCTGAGACACCAGGATGTAGAACGCCATAACCAAAGTGCTTTAAAGTGAGGTTAGTGTGGGTCACCCGATGATGCCCACTGCAGAGTCAGTGGGTCGATGAGCCCATTCCATTCTGTATCATACTCACAGTCATAGTCATACTTTATTGATCCCGGGCGAATGGTTTTCATTACAGTTGCACCATAAATAATTAAATAGTAATAAAACCATAAATAATTAAATAGTAATATGTAAATTATGCCAGGAAATAAGTCCAGGACCAGCCTATTGGCTCAGGGTGTCTGACCCTCCAAGGGAGGAGTTGTAAAGTTTGATGGCCACAGGCAGGAATGACTTCCTATGACACTCTGTGTTGCATCTCGGTGGAATGAGTCTCTGGCTGAATGTACTCCTGCGCCCAACCAGTACATTATGTAGTGGATGGGAGACATGCAACTTGGACAGCATCCTCTTTTCAGACACCACCGTCAGAGAGTCCAGTTCCATCCCCACAACATCACTGGCCTTACGAATGAGTTTGTTGATTCTGTTGGTGTCTGCTGCCCCAGCACACAACAGCAAACATGATCGCACTGGCCACCACAGACTCGTAGAACATCCTCAGCATCGTCTGGCAGATGTTAAAGGACCTCAGTCTCCTCAGGAAATAGAGATGGCTCTGACCCTTCTTGTAGACAGCCTCAGTGTTCTTTGACCAGTCCAGTTTATTGTCAATTCGTATCCCCAGGTATTTTTAATCCTCCACCATGTCCACATTGACCCCCTGGATGGAAACAGGGGTCACCAGTACCTTAACCCACCTCAGGTAGTAACTTTATTTCTGTTGTTCCTCTCTCTCACAGACCTGCTAGAATCAGAATCAGAATCCGGTTTTTATCATTGTCTTATATGTTGTCTTGCCACAAAGATATATGTAATTTTGCTAAAATTACAAAAATAAATAAACTGGAAAAAAAAGAATAACCAGTTAGTTTTTTATTGATGGTTCAAAAATCTGATAGCAGAGGGGAAGAAGCTGTTCCTGGATTGTTGAGCGTGGGCCTTCAGGCTCCTGTACCTCCTCCCCAATGAGAAAAGGGTATGTCCGGATGGTCAGAGTCCTTAATAAAGGATGTTGTCTTCTTCAGGGTAGGAGAAAAGCCTTCAGAAAGTGGTGCTTATGGCCCAGTCCGTCACAGGCAAAGCCCTCCTCGTCGGAGATCACATTTAGTCGAGCACTGCCAAGGAAAACAGACCACTCCCACCCCTCCCCCTCCCATTCAGGTCATGTCCTCTTCTCACTACAACCATCGGGCAGGAGGGATCAGAAGCCTTAGATCCCACACCACCATGTTCAGGAACAGTTATTACCCCACAAACATCAGGCTCCTGAACTCCACTCACTACTGCTGAGAACTGATTGTACAATCTATAGACTCACTTTCAAGGACGCTTTATAACTCATGTTGTCAGTATTACAGTTTATCTTCTCTTATACGTTGGTATTTGTCAATCTTTGTCAGTTTGTGTATAGCTTTTTTCATAAAATTACGTTGTATTTATTTTTCATGTAAATGCCAGCAAGAAAATGAATCACAAGGTAGTAAATAGTAACATGCTTGCAACTTGATAATAAATTTAATTTGAACTTTGATAAGAAGAGTGAGCAAGTGCTACTTGGGAGTGAGTCTGAGACGGAAAAGAAGGGACTTGGATTGAAGCAGGGATTAGTGTGACGATTCCTGCTGTCAGGGCCAGGGAGACGGAGTAGGGATCAGCAGGCAGGCAAGGGGAGAAGAGGCAACTGTAGCGGCTGCAGTAATTCAGATAAAATAGAGAAAGGCACATCGCAGAGGAACAGCTGGGAGCTAGAGGTGAGAGAGAGATTAGTTATCAGTTGATGAGCTTCTATTGTGTCCTAGCCGACTGTGAGATCAGAGAATCTGCCCCAGATACGGGAGTCGTAATCAACGCTGCGGTATCTGACCTTTAGAATGAAAAACTTTTGTTGTTGCAGAGAGACTTTGCTGCATGCTAAAGAGCATTCCTCTTCCCCTGCCACTGGAGATTTTCACGCACTCGATTGTCAATAGGGTGGATGCTAAAAGAAGATGATAAAACAGGGTGAGGTTTGACTACGTTAGGCCCAGAGGCCCAGTGAGAGGAAGCGGGAAAACGTCAGTCATTTTGGGGTAAATACAGTGGGGAAAGTGATGATGGGAGAAGAAAGGACTTTCCACCGCGTTCGAGTGTATCTTCCAGTCTAGCTGGTGTGCGCTTTTCATGCTCAACATTACAACAGTAACAAAAGTTTGTTCAAGGGATGCATTGAGGTTAAGCACCATTAGAACAGAGCATAAACCCTGACATCCCACCTCTCCCGGAAGTTCCGGAAGTCTCCCGCATATTAATAGTGGCTCCCTGATGCCCGCAAATTATATACAATATCACGGAAATCAATTTTTTTGAGAACGAGCAAGCGAGAGAAAGCAAGAGAGAGTGCGTGAGTGATCACGAGAGAGAGAGAGCGCGTGTGAGAGAGCGTGAGAGTGAGAGAGAAAGCAAGCGAGAGCGCGAGAGAGTGCGCAAGCGAGAGAGCGAGAGAGCGCAAGAGAGAGGGAGTGAGAGAGAGCGCGTCATGGCAGAGTGTTCCAAAAAAGAAAACATAAAACGTACTTCACCCCAGACTACCCTAAAGTGTACCCCTGCCTAACAGGGTCAAAATAATGACAGTGTTGCTCGCTGCACTGTTTGCAACAGTGACTTTTCTATTGCCCATGGTGGATTAAGACTGTAAAAGACATGTTGAGTTGAGTTTAACAGGTGTCATTCATTCATTTATTAGCATAACTAATGTTATTTAAACTAGCTGGCCAGCTGGTAAGGAGCTGCTCTAATGCAGACATCCCACCTCTCCCGGAAGTTCCAGAGGTCTCCCGCAAATTGATGGTGCTACCTCCCTGAAATGAGTTTTTGCAGGGCGGGATGTCTGTAAACCCTGGAGTGTGAGTAGGTGGTAGAACCCAGCATCAACTCAGAGACTGTTCTCTGCATCCTCTCCAGTGCAATCACATCCTTGTTTGCGAAGACCGTTCATGACCAAAACTGGTCAGACTTTTGCCCAGAGACACAAAATGTTCTGCAGATGCTGCAAGTCTTGAACAAAACACTAAAGATGCTGGGGGAGTTCACCAGGTCAGGTGGCATCTACGGAGGGAAGTGAACAGTCGATGTTCCAGACTTGCCCAGTCAAGAGGAGGGAGGATGAAGAGGGGGAAAAAGAGAGGGGCAAAAGGATTGGAAGAGAGAGAGGAAGATATAACATATCAACAGGCAAATTGACAAAGGTCAGTAGAGGAAGAGAAAATGAGAGAGAGAGAGAGAGAGAGAGAGAGAGAGAAGCTAGAGAGAGGGAGAGAGAGAGGTGAGGGAGGAATAAGAGAGAGGGAGAGGGTGAGAGAGAGGGAAAGTGGAGAGTGAGGGGGAAAGAGAGAGAGAGAGAGAGAGAGAGCGCGAGAGAGAGACTACACAATCTCTAAAACTTCCTTCTGCATTCTGTTGTTATTTTATCTCATTCTACCCCAGTGCACTGTGTATGATTTGAACAGCTTGGACAGTATGCAAGACAAGTTTTTCACAGTACCTCGGTACATGAGACAATAATAAAGTAACTTAACAACTTACAAACTCTTTCTGTCTGTCACTGGACAGGCAGTTAGGGATAGAGAGAGAATGGAAGAAGAAGAGGTGGACTGAATCTAAGACGGTGAGGGGTGGTGAACCGAGCGGGAGACAGAGACATGTCTTGAAGCATTGCTACTTTATCCATTGAGGAGTTAGGATATTTGCTTGACGTTTGGAGGGGTCACCCCATTACAGGAAGTATGTGGAGACTGTGGGAGGTTTCACCAGGATGGTGTCTGGATTAGAGGGTATGTGCTATAAGGAGAGGTTGGGCAAACTTGGGTTGTTTAATTCTTTAGAGTGTTAGAGGCCAAGGGGAGACCTGATAGAGATTTATAAACTTATGAGTGGTATAGACAGGGAAGAATCAGGATACCTTCCCCAGGGTAGAAATGTCAACTACCAGACAACATGCTTTTAAAGTCAAAGGGGGAATTTAAAGGTGATGTGAGGGGCGGTCTTTTATGGAGAGAGTAGCAGGTGCCTGGAATGTGTACCTAGGGGTGATAGTGGAAGCAGATGGCTTGGTGGAGTCCAAGGGGCTTTTAGATAGACCCATAAATATGAAGGGAATGGAGGGATGTGGATGACACACAGGAGGGACAGAATCAAGCTTAATATCATCGGCAAATGTCACGAAATTTGTTGGACGTTTAGTATAAATTGGCAACAGAATCAACACAACATTGTGGGCTGAATAGCCAGTCCAGGATTGTACTGTTTTAAACTCTATTACTTAGTTACGGATTATTCTGTAGGGTGAACATTTCAATAATTAACCCGCGTCTGATCATTCACCGATCAAAGCTCCCAGTGGCTACAGCGGAAGAAATTGGTCACTCGTGTGAATGGTCGTTCTCCGTTCGGCGCCACGGCAGCACAGCAGTTAACACGATGCTATTACAGCGTGGGGCTTCGGAATTCAGAGTTCAACCCTGGCGCTCTCTGCAAGGAGTCTCTGTACGTCCTCCCCGTAGAACGCATCGATTTCCTCCAGGCGCACCAGTTTCACTGGGCAGGTTAACAGGTCATCATAAGTTGTCCTGTGATTAAGGTTAGGGTTAAATCAGGGTGTTGGGGGCTGCTGGGTGTCACGGCTCAAAGGGCTGGAAGAGCCTAATCCTCACAGTGTTTTTAACAAGCTAGTTAACTAAATAAATAAATCGAATGAAATTAACAGCTACATTCTAGGCAACTGGACAGGATCAGGAACTGAATGACTCAGCAGAAGACATGATTAAACTACTCATCCTGTCTCGGAGCTGAAATGGCCGATAATTCCATGGCTGTTTCCGGATTGTTTAATCTAACTGAATCATTCATTTTCCAGTCTCAGTTCTGATTAATTGCTCTGGTTTGGAAACATTTGCCGTTTCTCCCTTCACAGATGCTGCCTGACCCCCAGCGTTTTTTTCCAGGATTTTCAGTTTTTATTTCACCATCTGTAGTTCTCTTTTACAGCAGATTGTTAGATAGAGTGCAGAGGCTGTATAAGTGTGCTGCATCCTGTGTATAAAAGGGAGGGATATCGCATAAATCCTCCCACATTCCAAAGACATACAGGTTAGGTTTAGCGAGTTGTGGGCATGCTTTGTCGATGCCAGAATCTTGGCAACACTTGCAGCCTGCCCCCAGCACATCCTCGGACTATGTTGGTCGTTGACACAAAAGGTGCATTTCACTGTTTGTTTCAATGTACACCTGGCAAGTAAGGCTAATCTTTAGACGGCAAATGTTTAAAGGTGGAAGGAGAAAATCTTAAGGGGAAATTGTGAGGCAAGGTTTTTTTGCACAGACAGCGGTGGGTGCCTGCAATGTGATGCCAGGGGCGATGGTATAAACAGATATGATAGCAACATTGAACAGGCAATTATACAGGCACACAAGCAGATAGGAAATGGAGGGTTATAGACCATGCACAGGGAGTTGGGATTAGTTTAATAGGCATAACAGATCTTCTTTTCGGGTCATCACCTTGCTGTGGTGGAGAGGCTTGTGAGCTGCTGAGATCCCGGGAGCGATGCCACTTAACCCTTGGTAGGGTCACCCATGACGGTAAGGTCAAGTCCTGGTAGGGTCACCCATGATGGTAAGGTCAAGTCCTGGTAGGGTCACCCATGACAATAAGGTCAAGTCCTGGTAGGGTCACCCATGATGGTAAGGTCAAGACCTGTAGGGTCACCCATGACGGTAAGGTCAAGAGGTGGTTCCAGACAAAGAGAGATCCAGCCTAGACCTCTGTGGTGGAGCTGGCACGAGACGCTGACGCATCACTGCAGTAGTGAAGGCGGAGGAAGGCTGCAGCAGTAACTTCATGCAGTATTTCATTATGTTATTTGCAGAGCTCTACACAACATAAATTTTAGTGCTTATTTCGTGCGAGGATGTGTTGTCCTGAGTCTTAACTAATTTTCCCCCTGATGGAAAGGAGCAGGCTGAACTCAGACAATAAATCTCTGGAGAAATGCTTGGATATGGATTGAACATCGGAACTGTCAGGAAGATGCAGGGTTGCTAAGCTTCTAACTTAGAAAGAGCAGGTATTCGAGTTTGTAGTGTCAACTGTCACTTTAGATTATTGCAATCTCTCAGTTTGAGTTAGAAACAGAAAGAAGCAGATTCTGAATCAGGTTTATTATCACTGACATCTTGTTTTGCTTTGCAGCAGCTGTACACTGCAATACCTAAAAAAATGACTGTAAGAGATATAAAAATTTAGTAAATGGTATAAAAAGAGAGCAGAATAGTGAAGTAGTGTTCATGGACCGTTCACAAATCTGATGGCGGAGGGGATGGAGCTGTTTCCAAAACGTTGACTCTGTGTCTTCAGGCTCCCGAACCTCCGTCCTGATGACAGCAACAAGAAGACGGCATGTCCTAGATTGTGAGGGTCCTTCATGATGGATGACCCTTTAAAGGCATTACTTTTTGAAAATGTCCCTGATTCTGGGGAGTCTAGCGCCCATGATGGAGATGGCTGTGTTTACACCTTTCCGTAGCTTTTTCTCCTCCTGTGCCGTCGCCCCTCTGTACCCGACGGTGATGCAAGCAGGTAGAATGCTCTCCTCACACAGAACGCTGGAGGAACTCAGCAGGCCAGGCAGCATCTACGGAAAAGAGTAAACAGTCAACGTTTCAACCCAAAACATCAACTGTTTACTCTTTTTCATAGACGCTGCCTGGCCTGCTGAGTCCCTCCAGCATTTTGTGTGTGTTGCTCAGATTTCCAGCATCTGCAGATTTTCTCTTGTTTGTAGAACACTCTCCTCAATACATCTGTAGAAATGTGCAGTGACACCAACTCTCCTCAAACTCCTAACGAGCTAGAGCTGCTGGCGTGCCTCTTTTGTAACTGCATCAACATGTTGTACCCAGCATGGATCTTCAGAGATGCTAAACTCAGGAACTTGAAATTGCTCACCTTTCCCACTGCTGATTCCTAGTCGAGGACCGGTGTGTGTTCCTTTGACTTCCCCTTCCTGAAGTCCATAATCAATTATTTGATCTTGCTGATGCTGAATGCAAATTTGTTGTGACACGACACAACCAGCCGATCTTTCTCACTCTGGTGTGCCTATTCGACCTGGTCATCATTAACTAAATCAGTTCATTCTGTGGTAGTCCTATCCCCAGCCACCGTTACATCTGCACTGGAAGGTTGAACAGAGCCGCTGGCTGGTCACTTGCTGGTTATGTGAGGCTCCCCCCTTTGTGTCTGCCCTGCCTGTCAGGTTACACAACAACGTCCCCATCCCTCCTTTAAAAAAAAGAGCATTCGGATCAGTGAAATCCAATTCTAGGACACAACGCAGCCCGGAGCAAAGAGTGGTCTCATTCACTGAAAGTAAATACGCCTCGGTGACAGAAATGAATCGGTGGTGTGTGCTCCTACGCAGCACAGCGCTCCGGGGTATTGTGTAGTGTGAAACCACTTTGACAGCCCAACAGTAATCCGTCCGCTTTATCTAGGTTTTCTTTACAATGTATTTAAGCTTTGACTATCTAGTGCCAAAGACACAATAGTGTTACTGGCCCGGACAGTTATATCCTGCTGTTACTCTTTGCTTTGCAATGTCGCTCTCCTGGTGTCAGTTCACAATGTGTGGGTCTGAGCTGCAAGCACGGACATCCTTTGTGCCCCTGTTGGGGAACGCCACCAACAGCAGCCTGCTCTCCAACTCTCCCGGTCCCGATCTCCCCCAATACCCTTCCCTCTTCCCTCCCAAGGCTCCTAAGAACTTCTCACTTGGTTACATGGCATAAATCCCCCTTGGTTAAAAATTTTAATGAGCTTTATTTGTCACATGTACATCAAAATATACAGCGAAATGCATCATTCGCATTCAAAGACCAAGACATTCTGAGGATCTGCTGGAGCCGTCCACAAGTGTTACCATGCTTTCAATGCCAACAAAGCCTGCCCTCAAGTCACTAACGCTAACCTGTATGTCTTTGGAATATGGGAGGAAACCAGAGTACACGGAGGAAACTCACACAATCACAGGGAGAACGTACAAACTCCTTATAAGCAGAGGCAGGAATTAAACCCGGATTTTACAGCATTACATTACCTGCTACACTACTGAGCTGTCCACTCTATTTGTACTGTCCAAGTTGCATGCCATCTTGGACAATGTCTCCCATCCACTACATAATATACTGGTTGGGCACAGGAGTACATTCAGCCAGAGACTCATTCCACCGAGATGCAACAGAGAGTGTCATAGGAAGTCATTCCTGCCTGTGGCCATCAAACTATACAACTCCAACCCTGAGCCAATAGGCTGGTCCTGGACTTATTTCCTGGCATAATTTACATATTACTATTTAACTATTTATGGTTTTATTACTATTTAATTATTTATGGTGCAACTGTAATGAAAACCAATTTCCCCCGGGATCAATAAAGTATGACTATGACTACTGTACTTGATTAAAGGTGATAATGGAAAGACAATTTGGTGGGGTGACAGCAGGTGATGCTAAACTACAGCCTCACCAGTGATCAGGGTCAGCAAACAGAGAGCTACCTGGTCAGCTGTCTAAGTAAAGCTGCCTGCCCCAATTGGGGCAATTATAATGTGACATGTTTACATAGGACTCCATCACCACAGCCACACACTCAGTTGGAAAAGGATTGAACAATTTAACCAATTTTGTTTATCTTTGTCTATCTACCTACTTACCTACCTTGTCGTGGCTATCCCTCGAGGTCAAGGATGATGGTCTTTGTTCTGTTGATCTACTTATGGGCTCTCAAGTGGCTTATGAGTCCAATCTTGGCTTTGAAAGTTCTTCTGCATTCAGGACAGGTATTCCAGATGGCAGATTGGGCTTGGTTGTTGCTGCCTTTCTTTCCATTTTCTTCTAATTCTGCACATCTGTTGGCTTCGAAAGTTGCTGTTCCTTCTCGGATGATGGCTTGCCAGAGTTTCCTGTCCTTGGCATTGGTTTCCTAATTGTTGATGTCGATGTTACATTTCTTCATGTTGGCTTTTAAGTCGTCTTTGAATCTCTTCCGTTGTCCGCCTCTTTTACGTTTGCCTTCTTTAAACTGGGAGTAGAAGATTTGTTTCAGCAGACGTTTATCTTTCATCCGAACAACATGACCGCTCCACCTTAGTTGGTTCTTGATGAGGTAGGCTTCAATGCCTGTTGTTTTTGCTTCATTTAGCACACTGATGTTGGTTCTTCTATCTTCCCAGCTGATATTTAAGATGTTTCGAAAACAGCGTTGATGAAATTTTTCAAGTGCCTTCAGATGTCGTCGGTATGTTGTCCAGGTTTCTGATGCATACAGCAGCGTTGGGATTACCACTGCTTTGTACACTAACATTTTGGTGTCTGTTCGGATGTCACAATCATGAAAGACTCTTGTTCGGAGATGTCCAAAAGCTGTTCCAGCGCATTTAAGTACCTATCTATCTAATCTATCAATCTATCTATCTATCTATCTTCGGGAACCGCTCAGCAACCCACCGATTTAACGCTAGCCTGATCACACGACAAGTTACAATGGGTAGTTAATCTACTAACAGGTACATCTTAGGAATGTGGGAGGAAACCAGAGCACCCGGAGGAAATGCACACATTCACGGGGAGTGTTGAATGTCGTATTTTTTTGTTGCATGTAAACACACGTAAACTTATATGGCAAATAAAGTTGATCTTTGGAATTTTACTGTCATCCGTGACATCGCTGGGCCAGTTACCCATGTGACCTTGAGTCTGCACGATCCCACCCTTTGGGCCTATGATGGCTTGGAGAACATTCCCGAAATACTTTGAGGCAATGTGTTGCATGGGATGGAATGGGGTCGTGTTAACTCAGGGGTTGTAGATTGTCAATCCTGTGGTGTTTGCCGTCCTGACCAGAGCAGGGAACCTCGCAACGGGAAGTGCTGGGGATTGATTGGAATTAAATGGAGAGTGGAGGGCCATTGATTTGCAGACTTTGGACCATTGATTACAGATAATGAGTCACACACTCAGAAATTCATGGCTGCATCTTTGCTGCTGTCCATGTTCTCAGCAGTCACGGCTGGGCCATAAAGTTAGCTCATTTTATCACTCAGAATGTGGTTCATTACGGAGCTATAAGATGATAAAACAAAGGCCAATTAGACCAGAAGCAAGATAATGCATTTCTCAACTCTTCCCCCAACCTTCACTCTAATCCTTTCTCTCTCCTCTGATCTAGGTCCTCTCTCACACTTCCTTCTTTCTAACCCACCCATCCATGATCTCCAACCCTCATCATCTTGCTTTTTACCCTTCCTCTATCTGCCCATCAGCCACACACCTCCCTCTGGCTCCCCTACCCTACCGACTACCCCACTCCCTCCATCTGCCCATCACCCACACACTGGCTCCCCTACCCCCACTGTTCCCATTATTCTCCCCACCTCCCTCCCTTGTTCTATGCTCCACCTTCCTCCCTATCAGATGCCACCATCTGCAGCCCTCCATTTTTGAGACTTTATAGGGCACTGGTCAAACTGCACATGGAGTATTGTGAGCAGTTTTGGGCCCCTTATCTAAGAAAAGTTTTGCTGACATTGGAGAGGGTCCAGAGGAGATTCAAGAGAATGACTCTGGGAATGGAAGGGTTAATGTGTGAAGAGTGTTTGATAGCTCTGGGCCTGTACTCACTGGAGTTTAGAAGAATGACGTGGGATATCATTGAAACCTGTCAAATATTGGAAAGCTTAGAGAGTGGATGTGGTGAAGATGTTTCCGGGAGTGGAGGCGTCTCGGACCAGAGGCCACAGCCTCAGAATAGAGGAATGTTGCTTTAGAACAGAAATGAGGAGGTGTTTCTTTCGCCAGAGGGTGGTGAAGCTGTGGAATTCATTGCCACAGACAGCTGTGGGGGGCCAAGTCATTGTGTATGATTAAAGGGAAAGCTGATAGGTTTTCGATTAGTTAGGGTGTCAAGGGTTACAGGGAATGGGGTTGAGCGGATAATAAATCAGCCATGATGAAATGGTGGAGCAGACTTGATGGGCTGAATAGCCTAATTCTGCTCCTATGTTTTACGCATTTTGGTCTCCCATGAAGGGTCTCGATCTGAAATGTCGACTGTCCACCTCTCTCCACACGTGCTGGGGAAGTCAGAGGCCTGATGACTGTGGGTCCAGTAGTTCACTGGAAGCCGGCCTCTCTGGGGGTCGGAGGGTATGGGAGTGGGTGGGTAGGTGGGAGGGAGGGAGGAACGGGGCTCGTTTGCTGTTGTTGTTTTTTGCGTTGTTCTGCTGAACGTTGTGGGCATGCTATGTTGGCACAGGAAGGTGTGGTGACACCTGTGGGCTGCCCCCAGCACATCCTTAGCTTATGCAGGTTGTTCAGGCAAATAATGCATTTCACGGTACATTCCATGCGCCTACCCCTCTCCGTGTAAACAAACCTGTTTATGGTATTCCACCCATACTTTCCTCCAATCACCGCAAAGTTATATCCACTTGTATTAGACATTTCCGTCCTGGGAAAAACTCTGGCTGTCCATTCAATCGATGCCTCTTATCATCTTGTACACCTTTGTCTGCTCCCCTCTCATCTTCCTTCACTCCGAAGGGAAAAGCCCTCACTCACTCAACCTACCCTCATAAGACACACCCTCTCATCCAGGCAGCATCCTGGTAAATCTCCTCTGCACCTCTCTCAAGCTTCCACATCCTTCCTGCAATAAGGTGACCAGAACTGAACACAATACTCCAAGTGTGGTCTAGACAAGGGTCTTGATAGAGCTGCAACATCATCTCACAGCTCTTCAACTCAATCTCCCAAATAATGAAGGCCAACACATATATGCCTTCTTAAGCACTCCATCAACCTGTGTGGCATCTTTGAAATGGACATGAACCCCAGGATCCCTCTGTCCCTTCACACTGTTAAGAATCCTACAATTAACGTTGATCTCTGTCTCAAGTTCGTCCTTCAAAAGTGAATTCCTTCAATCCTTTCTGGATTGAACTCCATCTGCCACCTCCTAGCCCAGGTCTGCATCCTATCGATGTCCTGGTGTTGTCCATACTGAACCTTCCTTGTAGCACCAAACTCGTTACCTGGGTAATGCAATATGGTTTACATGAGAGAATGTCAGTCCCCTCCCCAACCTTAATGCTTACAGACTCCTCCAAGGATAGTCCCTTTGTCCTGGTGGTGAAGCCTGTGCGTTCCTGAGGTCCCGAGAGCGATGCTGCCTGGAATTTAGCCATCTGACGCTTGGCTCCTGATAGGGTCATCCATGGCGGTAAGGTCAAAGGGGAGAGGTTCCAGACAAACAGCAATCCAACCAAGACCTCAGTGGTGGAGCTGACACATCACAACAGCAGTGACGGTGGAGGAAGGCTACAGCAGTGAAGCATCGTCTTGCACTCCATGCCACTGGACCGTGCCGTGGCTACCCATGTATGAGCCTCCCCACATTAGACAAAGGGCATTCTCCACTAAGGGAATCCACCCCGACATCCCAGTTATTTTATTTAATCATTGATATACAGTGTGGAACAAGCCCTTCCGGCACGTCGACCACGCTGCCCAGCAATACCCCGATTTAATCCAAGCCTAATCCTGGGACAATTTGCAATGTCTGACTCACTAACTGGTACGTCTTTGGACTGTGGGAGGAAACCAGAGCTCTCTGAGGAAACCCAGGCAGTCACGGGGAGAATGTACAAACTCCTTACAGGCAGTGGCTGGAATTGATCCCGGGTCACCTGTGTGTGGATCCCGGATCGGCCTCGGCAGCCTCCTGAGGGCCAGCTAGGAGACAAGCCTCTGGAGAAGAGCACACCCGGCCTGTCTGATCACAGTGCTATTGTCCTCCCTCCATGGTCTTCTCCCTGTCTGCTGGAGCTGCTAGTCTTAGCAGCAATGCTGAGTAGATCTGTAAAGACCTGACTTCAAGCACCTAAGCATCCCTAACCATCCTGGAGAAACACTTATAAGCAGTAATCTGTGCAAAGACAGCAGGCTGTACGATAAGTCACAGTCACTGAAGCAATAAATAGCTCAGTACGAGTTTTGTGGGACATAATCTACTATAATTACAGTGTGCTTTCAAATATGTACACTGACTATTTCCTGCATTTATTTTGGAGATGATTTCTTCTTCCGATAACCCGCAGTCAGGATTACTGTTCCACTGAGGTTGTTAGCAAACACAACTCTTGTCTGGCAAAGCACCTCTCCAGAAACGAGCACAGAATGTAATCCATCTTCTCAGAAAGTCAAGCAGGGTTCAGGGAGGGATGACAGGCAAAGAACATGATAGACAATAGACAATAGGTGCAGGAGTAGGCCATTCAGCCCTTCGAGCCAGTGCCACCATTCACTGTGATCATGGCTGATCATCCACAATCAGTACCCCGTTCCTGCCTTCTCCCCATATCCCTTCACTCTGCTATCTTTAAGAGCTCTATCTAACTCTTTCTTGAAAGAATCCAGAGAATTGGCCTCTACTGCCTTCTGAGGCAGAGCATTCCACAGAACCACAACCCTCTGTGTGAAAAAGATTTTCCTCAACTCCATTCTAAATTGTCTACCCCTTATTCTTAAACTGTGGCCTCTGATAGTTCAAGATCAGGCCCTTCAGCCCATCATATCAACCTGCCGTCAAGGACATATATACAGAAAAGTTCTGGGAAAAGCCCAGTAACATCATGAAGGATTCACCCACCCTGCTCATGGAGTGTCTGCCCCCCTCCCATCAGGGAGAAGGCTACGTAGCATTAATGCCAGGACCAGCAGACCCAAAAACAGTTACTTTCCTCAAGCAGTAAGGCTGATCAACACCTCCACCCGCGAACCCACCACCACTACTTTATCATTTCCTGTCAGTCACTGTATGTACAGACACTCCCGTGGCCAACGTCATTTTAGGGACATATAATCAATCTGTGTATATAAGCTGTCTTACGTGTTTTTTCCCTTATTGTGTTCTCTTTGCTCTGCATCAGATCCAGAGTAACAATTATTTCATTCTCCTTCACACCTGTGCACTGGAAATGACATTAAACAGTCTTGAATCTTGATCTGCGCCACCCATAATGCTAATCTACCATCAGATGGGGGGTACAGAGGCCTGAAGGCACACACTCAGCGATTCAGGAACAGCTTCTTCCCATCTGCCATCCGATTCCTGAATGGACATTGAACCTGTGAACATTACCTCACTTGTAAAAATATACCGTATTTCTGTTTTTATGCACATTTTAAAAAATCTGTTTGATATACGAATACTGTAATTGATTTACTTGTTTATTTATTATTTTTATTTTATATATTATTATTTTTCCTTTTCTATGTTATGTATTGCATTGAACTGCTGCTGCTAAGTTAACAAATTTCACGTCACATGCTGGTGAGAATAAACCTGATTCTGATTCTAACTGATCCCATTAGCCTGCATCTGGTCCATGTCTCTCTGTTCCCTGCCTGATCTGTTGTCTAGGTTCCACACAAGACCGGAAGAAGCTGCAGAAGATCGTGAACACGGCGCAGCACATCACACAAACCAATCTTCCGTCCGTGGACTCACTTTACACTGCACGCTGTCGGAGCAGTGCTGCCAGGATAATCAAGGACACGACCCACCCAGCCAACACACTTTTCGACCCTCTTCCCTCCGGGAGAAGGCTCAGGAGCTTGAAGACTCGTACGGCCAGATTTGGGAACAGCTTCTTTCCAACTGTGATAAGACTGCTGAACGGATCCTGACCCGGATCTGGGCCGTACCCTCCAAATATCCAGACCTGCCTCTCGGTTTTTTTGCACTACCTTACTTCCCATTTTTCTATTTATGATTTATAATTTAAATTTTTAATATTTACTATCGATTTGTAATCCAGGGAGCGGAAAGCACAGAATCAAATTTCGCTATGGTGATTGTATGTTCTAGTATCAATTGCTTGGCGACAATAAAGTATAAAGTAAATTCTTAAACATTGCTCTTGTATCGTGGTTTTGTAATGCTGTACAGCACCAGCGATCTGGGTTCAATCCCCACCACTGTCTGCAAGGAGTTAGTATGCGTGGGTTTGCTGCAGATGCTCTGGTCTCCTCCCAGCTTCCAAAAGACATACGGGATAGGGTTAGTGAGATGTGGACGTGCTATGTCGACGCCAGAAGCGTGGTGACACTTGCAGATATATTCAGAATGTGTTGACACAGTCAGCACATTTCACTGTATGTCTCAGTGCGCGAGCGACAAATAGAGCTCATCTAATCCCATCTAAAATCTGCTTCCACCACTTCCCTGGGAATGTGTTCCAGACATCTACCGCTCTCTGGGTAAAAATATTAGCCACGCACAATATCCCTTAATATTTGCCCTTTTACCTTAAACCTTTGTCCTCTGCCTTCCAGCCCTGGGACAAAAGACCCTACCTGTGACTCTCAGAGTTTTATATACTTCAAAACTTACTTTAATGATTAGCTTCATTAGTCACATTGAAGCACACAGGGAAACACATCATTTGTCAGTCACAGTATTACAGTGTGACTGCGGTCAGTTCCCGTCACTGTCTGTAAGGAGTTTGTACGCTCTCCCTGTTTTCCACTGGCTCCTCCGTTTCCACCCACATTCCAAAGGTGTACAGGTTCGTAGGTTAATCAATCACATGGGTGTCATTGGGCAGTGTGGGTTTATTGGGCTGGAAGGAGCTGTAACCAGGCTGTACCTCTAAATAAAATAAAATAACTGCTATGCTACTGCACCATACAACACTTCCATCAGATCACGCTGCAACCTCCCTTCAGAGAAAGATGGAGCATACGGGTGGGAGTTTGTGGGTTGTGTCAAGTCAGTTTGGCAGCTGGTAATTTGTTTACGGTTAAATCCTGTATGTTGTTCCAAATAGATCATTCCACCATAATCAGTGCACTGAGAAAAGCAACAAAAAAATGAGGTAGATAAATCTCTGAAAGCTCAGGGAATGTGGGCTGTGATGAACAGACACGGAAGAGGAACTAATCCCTGAGGCAGATCAGTCATGATCATACCGAACAGCAGGGCAGTTTTGATGGGCCGAGTGGCCTACACCTGCTTTTCATTTTCTAAGGCATGAATTTGCGTATGTTAATTCTTTTTCCATCTCAGATCTCCCTGTTCTTTGGCCTCATCCACTGTCTCAGTGAAGCCGAGCGAGTGCACCTCACCTTCTGACTGGGCATAAGACAGCACTTTGGAGTCAACATCAAGCTGAGTGATTTCAGATGTTTCTCCCATTCCTAATTTTATCTCCCCTGGACCCACCTCTTCATGTCCCATAACTACCTCATCTGACATTGTAAATCCCCCCCAAGTCTTGGCCGAGTATGCGCACTTCAAGGATTGGGAAGATGGACGCATGCAGAATGGTACCCTCGCTGAGGTCACCCATCACCAGCACAGAGGCAACGGCCATCACATAACAATGGCACTTGACCCGACACCATGCCCCGATATGGGACTTACATCTCCCGGAACTTGCCCCTCCTACCAGCTCAGCCACAGAGAGTGGTCCTCAGAGTACAGTTTGGCACGGACCAGATCATCTGAAAGACCTGTTTCTCCACTATTGTGCTCTATGACCCTATGATACCCTGAACATTCAGTAACATTCCAAACATTTGGGACCTTGGCGGTGGTGGACCGGCAGATCTTCCAGACTAGTAGAAGATCCATTAGTACCTCAACATACTTTTAATTGTAGTACAACACATTTCCAGAAACCCCATTATGTTTAAAGGATATATGCAAAGTTAGGTTTGGTGTATTTAAATGAAGCTGAGAAAGCAGAACCCAAGATATTTAAAGCAAGGGTGAAAACCGAGACCAGGTATACCTTAAATGGAAAGCAGAGGACAGGGCACCTGGATCGGCTACAGTGTGACCGGCTTCATGAACTTCAGTTCTGAATGCTATTTGCTTACTTTTATTGCTTGCAGAATTTGTTCTTTTTCTGCACATTGGGCGTTTACAGTCTTTCTTTTTTTAATGGGTTCTATTGGGTTTCTTGGTTTTGTGTTTGCCTGTAACAAGACAACTCTCAAATTGCTTATACCATACATACTTCGATAATAAATGTACTTTGAACTTTGAACTCAGTGTGTCTATAGGGGACATCGGTAACAGAACCTAGAGAGCTGGAATATTGGGATTTCCTAACACACTATTTAAGAAAGGACGTACTGGCATTGGAAAGGTTCAGAGGATGTTCATGAGAAAGAGTTAATGTGTGAGGAGCATTTGATGGCTCTGGGCTTGTACTCCATGGAGGTTAGAAGAATGAGGGGGGATCTCATTGAAACCTATCGAATATTGAAAGGCAGAGATAGAGCGGACGGGCAGAGGATGTTTCCAGAGGGCACAACCTCAGAATACGAGGATACCTTTTTAGAACAGAGATGAGGAGGAATTTCTTTAGATGGTGAATCTGTGGAAATCATTGTCACTGACAGTTGTTATTGAATATATTTGAAGTGGAGGTTGATGGGTTCCTGGTAAGTATAGGCATTAAAAACCAAATGGAGAAGGCAGGAGAATGAGGTTTTGATCTTATGGTCTATGTTGGACTGTTGAAGTTTACTATACATAAAACATAGAGCAGTACAGAACTGTGCAGGTCCTCTGACCCACAATATTGTGCCAACCTTTTAACCTATTCCAAAATTCCAATACTTCTCTCCTACGTGGTCCTCATTTTCCTTTCATCCATGTGCCCATCAAAGAGTCTCTAAAGTCCCTAACGTATTTGTCTCTACCATCACCCCGGCAGAACATTCCACCACTCCCTGTGTAAAAAACCTACTTCTGATATCCACCCCTATACTTTCCTCCAAACACCTTAAAAACATGTCTTTTAGTATTAGCCATTGCCACCCAGGGGAAAAGTGGCTGGATGTCCAATCTATCAACGCCTCTTACCTTATACACCTCTATCGAGTTGCCCCTCATCCTCCTTCACTCCAAAGAGAAAAGCACCAACTCACTCAGCCTTTACTCATAAGACATGCTCTTTATTCCAGACAGCACCCTGGCAAATCTCCTCTGCACCCTCTCTAAAGTTTTTACACCCTTCCTATCATAATGGAACCAGAAATGAACACAATTCAAGATTCAAGGTTTGGTTCTTGTCATTTTTCAGTAACGAGTGTAAAGGGGTTGTACAAAATGATTGTAACTCCGAATCCAAAGCAGCATAAAAAACACAGTAAGCATAAAGGGTGCAATAAAAACACAACTAATATAAATATAAAACAACTCTATAAACCACAACAAAAGTATCTGGGAATACAGGTTCATAATTCCTTGTAAGTGGCATCACAGGTAGATAAGGTCATAAAGAGAGCTTTTGGCACATTATCCTTCATAAATCAGAGCAGAGCACTGATTGCAGGAGTATGGATGTTCTGTTGACGATGTATAAGACTTTCAGTGAGGCCAAACATGTCATTTTCCGCAATATCTGCCATATTCAACAGGCCCCTACTGCCAAACACATCTAAACCTTCTTCCCGCTCTCTGCCCTCTACAGGGATCACAGTCTCCATGATTCCCTTGTCCATTCATCCCTCCCGCCTAATCTCCCTCCGGCACCAATCCCTGCAAGCCCCTAAAGTGCTACACCTGCCCATTTACATCTTCCCTCACCTCCATTCTGGGCCTCAAATGGTCCTTCCAGGTGAGGCAACGCTTCACCTGCAGATCCGTTGGCATCATCTACTGTATCCCGTGGTCCTGAGGCAGCCTCCTCTACATTGCTGAAACTCTATGTAGATTGGAGTACCGCTTTGTCGAGCATCTTCACTCCATCCACAAAAAGCATTGATTCCTGCTGGCCAACCACCTTAATTCCAATTCCCATTCCATTCCAGGATATTGATCCATTGGTCTCCTCAATGGCCAAGATGGGGCCACTCTCAGGTTGGAAGAGCACAACCTCATAATTAGCCTGGATAGCCTCCAAACTGATGTCATGAATATCAATTTCTCTAACTTCCAATAATTTCCCCCTCTGCCTTCTCTTCTTCCATTCCCCACTCTTGTTCCCCCCTCAGCTCACCTGTCTATTATCTTCCCCTGGTGCCCTTCCTCCTTCCCTTTCTCCCATGGTCCACTCTCCTCTCCAATCAGATTCCTTCTTCATCCCTCTACCTTTTCCACCTATCACCTCCCTGCTACTTACTTCCTCCCCCACCCACCTGGCTTCACCTAACTCTCAGCTTCTAGCTTGTACTCCTTTTCCTCCCCTCACCCTCTTATTCCGGATCCTTCCCCCTTTCTTTCCAGTTCTGATGAAGGGTCTTGGCCCAAAATGTTGACTCTTTATTCCTCTCCATCAATGCTGCCTGACCTGCTGAGATCCTCCAGCATTTTGTGTGTGCTGCTATGGATTTCCAGCATCTGCAGAATCTGTCTATAAAATGCAATGCAATGTGCAAATGACTGTTATATACAGTACATAGATTAATTGTTTGTACATAACGTGAAGCTAGTTGAGGTGGGTTAATACTCCAAGTGTGGTTTAACTCGGGTTTTATAGAGCTGCAACTTCACCTCATGGCTCTTGAACTCAGTCCCCTGACTAACAAAGGCCAACACCACATATGTCTTCTTATCATCTTGAGGGACTCTAGAGGGATCTACAGACATGGACCCCATGTATTCTGCCTCAGCTTCTGTCCAGTACGGCTGCTTTCCACACTGCCATCACATTCTGAACTGACCTAAGAATCTCTCATTCTACTTCAAACTATACTTTCTCAACTTGCACAAATTCAATAATGTTTATTTTTATTTCATCATGTATAATTTATGTGGTTTATGCTTTGTCATGTTTCTAAAGTGCTCCTTCTGAATAAAACTAATTTTCATGTCATTTATACCCACGGCGATAAACTTGAGCTTAAACTTGCTGCATCTCTAAGTTCAAAAAGTTCAAAGTAAATTTATTATCAAAGGAGGGAGAAGTTGGCGGCGCGACGCAGCGCGTGTGGCCGTTCCAAATGAACATCATATGTGTTAACTAGGGGGCCGTGCTCAATCCGGATTTGATGGAGGCAGCCGTGAGAAGCACGGAGGAACATCTGGAGAAACTTCTGAAATGTCTGCTTCGCTGCCGCTGCTACTGTGCGATCGAGAATCTCCGGAGGGGAAGGCCCCAAATCCTCGGCTTTGCCTATTTCCGGGGTCGGGGTCGAAGCGCTCAGCAGAGATGGTGCTCGGTGCTCAGCGTCGAAGAGCTGGTCGAAGGCTCGGAGTTTTCGGACGGACTCGGAGCCGGACTGTGGTCGGATGCTTCCAGGATGCTGCATCGGCAAGTTTGCGGCACTGGAAGCTCATGGCAGGGAGAGTTTCTCCTTTCAACCGTCTTTTGAGAGACTTTGAGACTTTTACCGTGCCCATGGTCTGTTCTTATCAAATTACGGTATTGCTTTGCACTGTTGCAACTATATGTTATAATTATGTGGTTTTTGTCAGTTCTTAAGTCGGTTTGTCATGTGTTTCTGTGATATCATTCTGGAAAAACATTGTATCATTTCTTAATGCATGCATTACTAAATGACAATAAAAGAGGACAGCGTGTCCTCATAATCTAATCTATTATGTCACCATATACAACCCTGAGATTCAATTTCTTGTTGGGCATACTCAATAAATCTATAGACAAATAACCACAACTGAATCAATGAAAGATCACATGACTAAGGCATTCATCCAGAGTGTAGAAGACAGCAAACTGTGTAAATACAAAAAGAATGAAATAATAATAATAAATAAGTAAGCAAAACATATATCAAGAACATGAGATGAAAATCCTTGAACTGGAGCCCATCGGTTGTGGGGATGATATATGATAGTGGAGGTGAAGTTGAGTGAAGGTATACCCCTGGTTCACAAGCCTGACGGCTGAGGGGTAATAACTGTTCCTGAACCTGGTGATGTGAATCCTGAGGCTCCTGTACCCTCTTCCTGACGGCAGCAACGAGAAGAGAGCATGGCCTGGATGGTGGTGGTGGTCCCTGACGATGAATGCTGATTTCCACCACTTTTTGTTTTCAAGAAAACAAGTCTGAGCCTCTCGGGGTGGGAGAAGATCATAAAATTAACTTTATTTGTCACATATACATTGAAACATTGAAAAATACAATGAAATGCTTTGTTTATGTCAACGACCACCGCAGTCCGAAGAAGTGCTTGCACAGCCTGCAAGTGTTGTCACTCTTCCAGCACCAACATCACATGCCCACAACTTACTAACCCTAACCACGTGTCTTTGGAACGTGGGAGGAAACCGGAGCACCCGCAGAAAGCCCAGATGGAGAACGTACAAGCTGCTTGCAGGCAGCAGCAGGAGTTAAATCCCCGGTCGCTGCCACTGTAAAGCGTTATGCAACCGTGCTGCCTGCGTTGGGGTTAAAGTGATCACTCGTCCACAGATGGAGTAGGCAGCAGCTGGTGAAGGCCTTGAGATTGTCGATACCTTCCTGACTGTTCCTTCTCCACACTGAGCAGTGGTGAAGCATCGATTCCCGGGAGTCCCGGTGGGTGAGCCCCTGCACACAGCTGGGAAGGAGCTGGGCTGCTGTGGCCTACTGCTGCCACCCAGTGGCCAAACAACTTATCACAAGGCATCAGGCGATTCATTCAACTCACACGAAATGCTGATGGAACGCAGCAGGCCAGGCAGCGTCTAGAGGGGAAAGTACAGTCGACGTTTCAGGCCGAGACCTTTCGTCGGGACTAACTGAAAGAAGTCTCCTGACGAAGGGTCTCGGCCCGAAACATCGACTGTGCTTCTTCCTAGAGATGCTGCCTGGCCTGCTGTGTTCACCAGCATTTTGTGTGTGTTGCTTGAGGCAAATCATTCACTTTCTTACCTTGGTACAAGAGGAAGGCACTCAACGCACGGCCCTAATCACTACCTCAGTACTGCAACGCTGTGACCACTTTGATCACTTTGCACTACAATGGAGTTCTTGGTTCTACTTTTGTTCTTTCTTGTTAGAATTGTGTATAATTTATGTTTTATCTATATCTTACTTATGAATGCTGTGGATCTGACACTATGTGTCTGTGTTGCTGATCGCAAGTGGTTTTGTCATCGTACCTATGCATCAGAATCAGATTTAGTATCACCGACATATGACGTGAAATATGTTGTTTTGTGGCAGCAGTACATTCCATACGTAACAATAAAAAACTATAAATTACAATAAGCATTTAATACCATCATTCCCATAATCCTGATTGAGAAGTTGCAGAACCTGGGCCTCTGTACCTCCCTCTGCAATTGGATCCTCAACTTCCTAACTGGAAGACCACAGTCTGTGCGGATTGGTGATAACATCTCCTCCTCGCTGACGATCAACACTGGCGCACCTCAGGGGTGTGTGCTTAGCCCACTGTTCTACACTCTGTGTACAATGACTGTGTGGCTAGCCATAGTTCAAATACCATTTATAAATTTGTTGATGATACAACCATTGTTGGTAGAATCTCAGGTGGTGATGAGAGGGTGTACAGGAGTGAGATATGCCAGCTAGTGGAGTGGTGCCGCAGCAACAACCTGGCAATCAACATCAGTAAGACGAAAAAGCTGATTGTGGACTTCAGGAAGGGTAAGACGAAGGAACACACACCAATCCTCATAGAGGGATCAGAAGTGGAGAGAGTGAGCAGCTTCGAGTTCCTGGGTGTCAAGATCTCTGAGGATCTAACCTGGTCCCAACATATCAATGTAGTCATAAAGAAGGCAAGACAGCGGCTATACTTTATTAGGAGTTTGAAGAGATTTGGCATGTCAACAAATTACCTCAAAAACTTCTATAGTTGTACCATGGAGAGCATTCTGACAGGCTGCATCACTGTCTGGTATGGAGGGGCTACTGCACAGGACCGAAAGAAGCTGCAGAAGGTTGTAAATCTAGTCAGCTCCATCTTGGGCACTAGCCTACAAAGTACCCAGGACATCTTTAGGGAGTGGTGTCTCAGAAAGGCAACGTCCATTATTAAGGACCCCCCGCACCCAGGGCATGTCCTTTTCTCACTGTTACCATCAGGTAGGAGGTACAGAAGCCTGAAGGCACACACTCAGTGATTCAGGAACAGCTTCCTTCCCTCTGCCACCCGATTCCCAAATGGACATTGAAGCTTTGGACACTACCTCACCTTTTCTAATATACAGTATTTCTGTTTTTGCACATTTTAAAAAATCTCTTCAATATACGTAATTGATTTGCTTGTTTATTTATTATTATGTTTTATTTTATGTATTATTTTTTCTCTCTCTGCTAGATTATGTATTACATTGAACTGTTGCTGCTAAGTTAACTAATTTCACGTCACAGGCCAGTGATAATAAACCTGATTCTGGTTCTGATTCTGAAGTATGTATTATTAAATAAATAGTGCAAAAAAAAGAGGAAAAATAGAGGTTGTATTTATGGGTTCAATGTCCATTCAGAAATCTGATGGTGGAAGAGGAGAAAAAGCTGTTTCTCAATCATCAGTGTACATACATGTACTTGTTCATAAGACAATAAACTCAACTCTGAACTGTTCTGGTTTAAGATGGCACTGGTGAAGCTCAGCGACTCCTGGCCAGAGGGAAACAAAACTACAAACTACTTTATTAATTTCACTTTTTCAGGTAAGTAATCACTATAACTAAAGTCCTGTAACATCCCATTCGAAGTTGAGATTTGAACCAGCTGTACCACCTGGCGTTAATGCAGCGTGAATTGAAGTATCGAAGATACAGGATGGTTGCGGTGTGGCGTGTACATGCTGAATTAAGGCAGTTTGGCCGGGGCGTGAGAGTGGGGAACGTTTGGAGCGAACTTGGAAGCGATTCGATCTGGTAGAACCAGTGAGGCAGGCAGAGGCAAGGCAGAGTCGAGGTGGAGGCAAGGCCTGAGAGCGAGGAAAGACCTGAGGTTGGATTGATTTAAGTGTTGGGCCAGATTGGAAAGACTGGGGATGAGCCAAACTGAGACGGTAGAGCCCGGGCCCGACAGCACATCGAGGTGACAGGGCCCCAGTCCAAGAGCAAAGAACAACCCAAGGTTTGGATGATTTAAGTGCCAGGCCAGGCTGGAAAGGTCAGGGTGTCGGGGCCGGGGTCGGAGGTCGAAGAATGAGCCAGTTCAGCTCGCTGCTCCGTAAGGTTTACTCTGCTCTGCACTGAACTGTGGCTGTGGACTGCAACTAACGGGCTCCTGGACTGGCAGCTGGCTTCGTGTCTGTCCACTCACTTTCCAAACTTCAGTTCCGAATGCTATTTGCTTACTTTTATCATTTGCATGATTTGTTCTTTTTTCTACACATTGGGTGTTTGACAGTCGTTTTTGAAAATGGGTTCTATTGGGTTTCTTTGTGGCTGTCTGTAAGGTGACAAATCTCAAGGCTGTATATAGTATACACACTTTGATAATAAATGTACTTTGAACTTTGGATAGCACAGGACCTCCCATTGCTAGTGCATCACCTTTAGCCTTGCATGAAGTTCAAGGCCACAGCTCCTAGCTCTGGGAGCCAGGCTTTGAGTGGTGTATTCACAGGCTCTCCTCCCATCCAGCGAGCCAGGGAGCTCCAACACAGAAACAGGCCCTTTGGCCCACTACATCCACACTGACCGTTGTACTTACCCATACTAATCGCACGTCCCCTCGCCTGGTTCATTGCCCCCCCCCACCGACCCTGAACTAACAAGCCAATCACCCCAACCAATGTCCATCACTCAACCTCGGGGCCACCAATTTTCTCCAAGCAGCCCTCGGATGGAAGACTTTGGAGACCAGAAGGCCTTCCCACAATGCCAGATGACTTGCCCCTCCCAGACTCTACAGCAATGGGTCCTCCAGGAACCCATTCGTCAGTCTAGCCCAATCCCGCTGCCCAGGCTCCGCGCCATTGATCCGTAATTCCCGCTTCTGTCCATCAGGTGGCAGTGGCAGCCTGCAGTCCACCTCCGAACCCCAGAACCCTGGACCACGTCAGCCGCTCACCCGCAGCATTCATCAGGAGCTTGAGCTGATCTGGTACGTCACCAAAGACTGGCAAATTTCCACAGATGCACAGAGGAGTGCATTCTGACTGGCTGGATTACCAATGCACAGACACTGCAGAGGGTTGTAAGGCCATCCAGCTCCAGCATGGGCAGAATACTCCCCACCATCGAGAACATCTTCAGAAGGTCGCGCCTCAAGGAGGCAGTGCCCACCATGAAGGACTCTTACCACCCAGGACATGCCCTCTTCTCATTGCTGTCGTCAGGGAAGAGCTGCTGCAGCCCGCCGAACCAAATGCAAAGCTTCAGACACAGCCACTTCCCCTCCGCCATCAGATTTCCGAACGGCCCATGGCCCCATGAACACGCGAGGTTCCGCAGGTGTGGGAGATCCAGACCAACACACACACACACACAATGCTGGAGGGACTCAGCCGGCCAGAGGAATAAAGCCCCCGAATCAGGAATGGAAAGGAAGGTGAAAGATGCCAGAATATGAAGGTGGGGTGGAAGGGAAAGAGAACAAGCTGGCGGGTGATAGATGAGACTTGGTGAGGAGGAAGGTGGGTGGATGAAGTCAGAAGCTGGGAAGGGATAGGTGGAAAAAGGTAAAGGACTGAAGAAGGAGGATTCTGATTGGAGAGAAACGTGAAGGATCTTGCCTTGAAATCTCAACTGTTCATTCCCCTCCATCAATACTACCTGACCTGCTGAGTTCTCCTAGCATTTTGTGTGTGTTGCTCTGGATTTCCTCTTTTGCACTTTTTTTATGTAACTTGGGAGTATTTGTTTTCCGTCTTGCACTGTACTGCTGCAGCAAAACGGCAAATTCCGTGACATACCGTGTGCCAGTGATAACAAACCTGATTCACTGTGGATCCAAAGGAGGATCTTTAAAGGAGAAGGAGGGGCGGAGCGATTTAGACAACAGACCATAAGGCCAAAAGACATAGGAGCAGAAATAGGCCATTCAGCCCATCGGGACTGCTCGACCATTCCATCATGGCTGATTAACCCTCTCAATTCCGCTCTCCTGCTTTCTCCCCATAACCTTTGACACCCTTACTAATCAAGAACCTATTAACGTCCACTTTAAATATACCCAATAACTTGGCTTCCACAGTCGTCTATAGCAATGAATTCAATGGATTCAAACAGATTCACCGGCTTCTGGCTAAAGAAATTCTCCTCATCTCTGTTCTAAAGAGAAGCCCTTCTATTCTGAGGCAGTGCCCTCTGATCTTAAGCGTCCCCCACTATAGGATATATCCACTCATATCTCCACATCCACTCATTCCAGGCTTTTAAATAGTCAATAGGTTTAGGAATGGATCCCGGAGATTAGGTCTCAAGAGATGGAAGGTACAAGAGATTGAGCTTTTGGACCAATTGGTCAGGAAGCTGGAGATGGAGGAGGACAGGGACCTGGGAGGTTCAAAAAATCTGCTGGAGGAACACAGAATGATATACACAAAATGCTGATAAACACAAAAATGGGTGGGCAGGGGAGGGAGATGAAGTGAGAGGCTGGGAAGAGGTCTGCCTGCAGATTTGCTAACTTATGATTTGCTGGAGGAACTTGGTGGATCAGGCAGCATCTGTGGAGGGAAATGGACAGTCGATGTTTTGGGTTGAGGCCCCAATTCCGTGACCAGAGGATCCTACAGGGTGGGGGTTGGGGCTGAGGTTGTACCTGATAACAGGAATAGGAGTTCTATTGTTGAACTGTTGCTTAACTTGGATCTACTGAGCATGTCAACGAGACAATTTGGATATGGCCGGCAAGGTTCTGGACGAGTTCTGTGTACAGACAGCAGAATGTAGATGGACTGTTGCATTTGGTTCTGGTCACCCATTATAGGAAGGATGTGGAGGCTTTGGAGAGGGTGCAGAAGAGATTCACCAGCGTGTAGCCTGGATTAGAGAGCACAGGTGATGAGGAAAGGTTGGACAAACTTGGGTTGTTTTCTCTGGAACATCAGAGCTTGGGGGGGGCGGGGAGACATAATAGAAATATATACAATTATGAGATGCAGAGATACATTGAATCTTTCTTCTAGAGTCATAATATCTGGTATTAGAGAACATGCATTTAAAGTGAGAGGGAAAAAGTTCAAAGGAGGTGTGGGGGGGGGGCAAGTATTTTTTTATTTACACAGAGAGTGGTGGGTGCCTGGAATGTTCTGCTGGGATGGTGGAGGGATGCATAAGAGAAGCTGTTAGATAGGCATATGAATGTGCAGAGAATGCAGGAGTATGATAAAGAAGATAAAGATAGGCTTTATTTGACAAGTAAATTGAAATATACAATAAAATACATCATTTGTGTCAAATGTAATCAGCAAGAATTGTGCTGGGGTCAGCCCGCAAGTATCGCCATGCTTCTGGCGCCAACAGAGCATGCCCATATCTCACTAACCGTAACCACACGTCCTTGGAATATGGGAGGAAACCTGAGCACCCGGAGGAAACCCACACAGTCACGGGGAGAACGTACAAACTCCTTACAGGCAGCAGTAGGAACTGAACCCCAATCTTCCAGCCAGCGCTGTAAAGCGTTACACTTACCCCGTGTGTAAGAGACGTTGCAGTGCGTGGCAGTTTACACCCTGCGGGAAGGCCATCAATACCACTTAGTTAACCTATCAAACATACACCCAGGTAGCAAAGGGTTAAGCTGCTTGACTCTCACAACGAAAGCAGGATTTCTGGCAGAGCGCTGATGTAATGGAGAACTGTTCATCAGTAAGAATTATGCCAGCAATGTATACAAGCACACACAGCGCAGTCACACCACTGACAGCTTCAAGTGTGATTACACCTGGTGCTCCACCATCCTGTGCATGTAGATCTTTAAGGCACAGCCGCCTAATAAAATACTTGCCCCTCCGATGAAGGCTCCTCCTGCCTCTGAACACTAAATGGCTGGAATTGGAGTTAACATTCCACAAACGGTTTGTTCAACGATTTCATTTCAATATACCCAAGGTCATGCTAATAATTTATTGGATTAATGGTTTAGATGTTCTGTATTATATGTGTTAGATATTTTACTAAAGAAAATATTTTGAAATAAGAAAAAGATTTACCCGCTGTGAGACAGCTCTGCGAAACGTATTGGTTCACTGTTTGTTCCAGAACACGGAGAGAGAACCTCCTCCAGAACATTGAGGATCTGCTCTAGAACAGACAGAGAATTTCCTCCTAACATTGAGGGATCTTCTCCAGAACAGGGGGGGGGGGGACCCTGATTCAGGACAGTGAAGAATCTCCTCCAGAAAGTGAGGGATCTGTTCCAGAACCAGGAGGGACTCTGATCCAGAACAACGAGGGATCTGCTCCAGAACATGTAGTGTCTAAAATCCAATTAAATATCCTCAGAGAGTGAACCTGTACATCACTGGGATGAAGGTTTCCACGTTCACCATTCTATGGGTGAAGATACTTCATCCCGTCTCAGTCTCATTTCAGCAGGGAAGTACTATATGTACAGAATGGGATACCACTGATGGGATAGTATGTAGTCAATGAGTTGAATGGCCTCCTTCTCTATCAGCACAGAATATGGGAATATAATAGGAAGGGCAGCACTTGGAATTCAGGTACATAGTGCCCTGAAAGTGCTGTCACAGGGAGACAGTACGGTGAAGAAAGCTTTTAGCACGCTGGCCTATGTCAGTCAGGGCACTGAATATCCAAGTCAGGAGGTCATGTCTGGTTCTACAAGACACTGATGAGGCCACACTTGGAGTCCTGCGTTTGGTTTTGGTTGCCCTGCTAAAGGAACAATGTTATTAAACTTGACAGAGTGCAGAAAAAGTTTACAAGGGAGTTGCCAGGACTAGAGGAATTGAGTTACAGGGAGAGGCTAGGAGGTGATCTTATAGAGGTGTATAATGCCACGAGGGGTATAGACAGGCTAGGAGGTGATCTTATAGAGGTGTATAACGCCATGAAGGGTATAGACAAGCTAGGAGGTGATCTTATAGAGGTGTATAATGCCACGAGGGGTATTGATGGGTTAGGAGGTGATCTGTTAGAGGTGTATAATGCCACGAGGGGTATAGACAGGCTAGGAGGTGATCTGTTAGAGGTGCATAACACCATGCGGGGTATAGACAGGCTTGACTCCCAGGCCTGTGGAGTCAAGAACAAGAGGACGTAAGCTTAAGGAGAGAGGGGAAAGATTTAATAGGAATTTGATGGGCAATTTTGTTTTTTTCTTACATACAGGATGGTATGTATGTAGAATGAGCTGCCAGGGAAGTGGTTCAGGCAGGTATACTAATAACTTTTAAAAGACATGGACTGGAAAAAGTCTAGAAGGTTATGGGCCAAATGTGGGCAAATGGAACTAACTTGGATGGGCATCTTGGCTGGCATGGAACAGCTGGACTGAATGGCCGGCTTCCCTGTTGTATGACTCTAACTCTTCATCTGAGAAACTTTGTCACCTGGTTTGACGTTCTGCCACATGAGCGGCCAGACTTTGGCATCTGCCCTCCCGAACCTTTGCCTTCAGAGAGATCCAGTCTTCTGAATCTGGTGCTCAGGGCAGAAACCTATCTGATAAACTTCTGCTCCATCATCCCATGGGACATCCTTCCTCGGACAAGGACACCAACCATCTCCCTGCAAAGCCGTATTGTGCACTGGGTAATTGTGGCTGCAGCTGGAGAAATTCAGCCCTTCAAGGTCATGCTACTTTTCAGCTCGATCGCGGCTGGCTTGGACCTCAACCCTGTGTTGTTGAACTTTGTTCCCCAGTAGCACAGCGGTTTGCACAATCGCTTTACGACACCAGCAATCACTGACTGGAGTTCGATTCCCACCACTGTCTGTGAGGCGTTGATACATCCTCCCCGTGATTGTGTGCATTTTCTCCGGGTACTCCGGTCTCCACCGACATTCCAAAGACATATGGGTTAGTGAGTTGTGGGTACGCTATATTGGTGCCAGAAGCTTGCCGATGCTTGTGGGCTGCCCCCAGCACATCTTTGGGCTATGCTGGCCACTGATGCAAATGGTGCATTTTACTATGTGCTTCAAGGTACGTGTGACAATCTTTACCTTTTTCAAAATTTAAAGCCGATTCTGGAGATGAGGGATTTAACCCGAGAGGAGAGAGGGAGTCTCCTGCAACTACACTCACTGAAATTCAGAAGACGAGAGGGGATCTTATAGACCGTTATAAAATTATGGAAGGAATAGATAAGATAGAGGCAGTGAAGTTGCTTCCATTGGTAAGTGAGACCAGAATTAGGAGGCAAACCGTGTAGATTTGAGGGAGTAGATTTAGGATGGGAATGTGGAATGACTGCTTTTCCCAGAGAGTAGTGAGTCCATGGAATTTGTTGCTCAGGGAAGTAGTAGAGGCAGCCTCATTAAATATACTTAAAACACCATTAGATTTTTGCACAGCAGGAGAATGTAGGGTTATAGGGAAACGTAGCTGAGTCCAAGGCCTGATCAGCCACAATTGTGTAGAATGGTGGAGCAGGCTCAACGGGCCAGATGGCCAACTCCTGCTCCCATTTCTTAAACCCTGGATTGGATTACATTCACTAATTAATTGTGAAACACATCACATCTTTTGGAGCTGACTTTAGCCAAATTCACACTTAACTGCAGATTGCTCGGAAGTCCCCTTTAGTCAGCAGAGGAGAATGAGGAATAACAGGTAGGTCAGATGGTTACTGGCACAACATCACAGAGTGACTTCTCTCACAAGGCACCTACAGTTCTGACGACTGGCATCTGCATCCAGAATAACGGGGCTACAAGAAAGGAATTTCTGTCCAGCTGCACCTTCCAAATCCTTCCTGATGTACCCTCGCGAGACAATATCCGCCAGTTTGTTTGTACTCTCGAAGCAAATAGTGCAACAGTTAGTGTCGTGCTTTACAGAGCTGGCTGTAAGATCAGGGCTCAACTCCCACTGCAGTAAGGAGTTTGTACGTTCTTCCCGTGACCATGTGGATGTCCTCCAGGGACTCCGGTTTCCGCCCATAGTCCAAAGACGTACAGGTTAGGGTTAGTAAACTGTGGCATGTCATAGGACATAGAAATCTACAGGCCCTTCGGCCCACAATATTGTGCTGACATGTAACCTACTCTAGAAACTGCCTAGAGTTACTCTAGCACACAGCCCTCTATTTTTCTAAGTTCCATCTACCTATCTAAGAGGCTCTGTTGTATCACGTTGGCGCCAGAAGCGTGGCGGCAATTGCGAGCTGCCCTCAGCACAATTCTCGGACTGTATTTGGTTGTTCCCGCAGAACGACACATTTCACTGTATGTTTTGATGTATATGTGACAAATAAAGCTAATCATTGTGATTCATCTTTAAAGTTCTATTAATCTTCCGGGAGAAGCCAATTCTGCACTTTGGTACCACTGCATGGGGCTTGGTGGCCTCACACAAATGGGACAATCCTTGTCCATTTTTATTTCAACTTACAACAGCTGCAAGAAATCACAGATGCTACAGATCCAAATTTAAAAAACGTTCCTAAAATGCTCAGCAGGTCAGGCAGCATCTGTGGTGAGAGAAGAGCAGAGGTAATGCTCAGGTGGATGACCTCTATGAAAAAGCTTTGACCTAAAAGGTCAATTCTGTTCCTCCCTCCATTGATGCTGCCTGATCTGCTGAGTATCTCTGGTTGCTATTTATTCGACTGGCGGTACAGGACTGTAACAGGCCGATCCGTCCCCACAAGCCCACGCCACCCATTTACACCATGTGACCAATTAACGTACAAATCCACACGAATTTGGAATAGAATCCTTGAGCACTTCGGCTGATGGGAATCTGGACTCCCTTCCCCAAAGCGCTGTGGGATCCAGGAAAAAGTGACGCTTCTGAGAGATGTAAGTTTAGACTGATAGCACATCAGGGTTAAAAATTAGCTTTATTTGTCATATGTACATTGAAACACAGTCTGAGGATGTGTTGGCACGTTTCTGGTGCCAATGTCGCATGCCCACAATTGGCTAACCCTAACCCATAAGTCTTCTTTGGAATATGTGCGGTCTCCTTATAGACAGCAGCGGGAATTGAACCCGGGTCACTCCAGCTGTAATAACGCTACGCTAACCGCCCCAATTACTTACCCTTTCATCAGCCATTTCTGCCCTGGGAAAACACCTCTCACTGTCCACCCTATCTATGCCTCTTATCATCTTATACACCTCTATAAGGTCAACTCTAATCCTGCTTCATGCCAAAGAGAAAAGCCCAAGCTCGCTCAAAGTGAGAAGAAATACAGGTGATAAGCTCGGCAGGTCAGGCAGCACCTGTGGAGAGAGGTACAGAGATAGTGTTTCAGGTCGATGACCTCTGTGAAGAGAATTCAACCTGAAAGGTTAATTCTGTTCATTTCTCCACAGATGTTGCTTGACCCTGAAGCATGATAATAGGACCTTCTGGCCCAACCAGCCCACCCTGCCATGTACTAACCTGCACATTTCGAAACATGGGAGGAAATCAGAGCTCCCAGATGAACCCCACACAGTCACAGGGACAATGTACGGACTCTTTCTGACAGCAGTGGGAATCGAACCCTGGCTACTGTTTTCATGGCAGATGTGGCCTCGGAGAGTGACCAATGTCTGGGAGGACATTGTCAAGCTGAGTTTATCATCTTGTGCAGGAGCACGGTGAGGCACAGGTATGATGAAAACCCTGCTTTCAGCAGTATCACAGGCAAATAGCTACAGGCAACATGGCAAGTCCCTGCTCCTGCCCAACACGCCATCCAACAATGTGTATCAGTGCGTTCCACTCACTCCAGAAGCTGGAGCACATCAATCCTGATGATGTGGTGGCGCACAGCGCCAGCAACCTGGGTTCGATCCTGAACTCCAGCACTGTCTATGTGGAGTTTGCACATTCTCCTTGTGACTGTGTGAGTGCTCCAGTTTCCCTCCCACATCCCAAATTGTGGGGTTGGAGGTTAAATGGCTGACATAGGTTACCCTTAGCATAGGTACGTTTCAAAAGAATGATAGGGGGAGATGATGTATTTATGAGAGGGAATAGAGCGCAGGGTCGTGAGGAGGAGGAGGAATGCGACCAATGAGATTGCTCCTTTAAGAATCAGTATGTACCCAATGGACAGAAGGGCCTCCTTCTGTGTTATTATAATGAAAATGAAACTTCCAGATTGAGTGAATGCTGTCCTGCAGTGTTCGGGTTAACTGTCATATCAAGGACCTGACGTACACTGTGGACGGAGAAGATCTCACCAGCCCTTGTACAAATAGCATCAATCAGTTTTGGTCACATCAGTGAAGACACCAAAGATTCTGGAGACGCTGGAATCTGGAGCAACACTCACAAGATGCTGAAGAAACTCATCTGGTCAGGCAGCATCTTTGGAGTTGACGTTTGGGTCAAGACCCATCAGATGAGTTCCTATATAGCACTAGGTGTGTTGTTCTACCATGCTGGTGGTGACTACACTTTGGAAATATTAGGCCATCGCAGACAGGAGTGGAATTCAGTAGATCAGATCAGCTCCACCATTTGATGATGGCTGATTTATTATCCCACTCAAGCCCATTTTCCTATCTTCTCCCCATAACTTTGACACCGACACTGATTAAGTATTTATCAATCTGCTTTAAATATACCCAAGGACATGGCCTCCACAGTCACCTGTGACAATGATTTCCACAGATTCACCACTTTCTGGCTAAAGAAATTCCTCAGCTTTGCTCTAAAGCGTTGATCTTCTAGTCTGACATTCTGCTCTCTGATCCTAGACTCTCCCACTACTGGAAACATCCTCTGCACATCTACTCTACCTAGGCTTTACTATATTTCAAACGTGAGAAAATCTGCAGATGCTGGAAATCCAAAGCAATGCACACAAAATGCTTTGGATTTACTATTTACTGAACGAGTGAACAAAGCCGGCTGGGGGCGTAGTGGCATCAGCACCAGACTTTGGAGTGAAGGTCCTGAGTTCGAATCCAGCCGGTTCCCTAGGCACGCTTTCCATCCGTGCTGGGTTGAGCGTCGAGCTAGCAACTCGACATTGTAAAAAAGAAATTGCCTGCTACAGAAACATCAACAGCAAGAACTCTCTCGTGAGTTTAAAAGGCAATTTCCTAAAAGAGTAAGGACTTTTAGGAACTGGAGAACTTTTTCATCAGGACTGGAGAAGGGCCTTGGCCCAGAACATCAACTGTTTATTCTTTTCCACAGATGCTGCCTGGCCTGCTGAGTTCCTCCAGCATTCTGTTTGTGTTCCTTTCAATATTTGGTTGGTTTCAATGAGGTTGCCCTCAATCCTCTAAACTCTGGAAGTACAAGCCCAGAGCCATCAAACACCCTTCATGCATTAACCCTTTATTTCCTGGAATTATTCTTGTCAGCCTCCTTCAGACCCTCTCCAATGCCAGCGAATCCTTTCTCAAATAGGGGGCCCAAATCTGCTCACAAAGTGTATTCACTGTAAGAGGCAAATGCAAATCTGTTCTTTTCTTTTATCCTGTATGACTTTTCTTAATGTAAGCTACCCTGCAAGGTTTCCCTCTGACAGCAGCTCCCTCTCGTGACCCTCGCCCAGCCCCTTTTGAAGCTTGCTCCCGTTAAGCAGGATCATGGGCCAGGTGCCGCATTCTGCTGCCTTGGAATCCCTGGAGTCAGGGAACAAACAGGAAACCGTCTCCCCGAGCTCTCGGTTGATCCATGCCAAGAAACATTTCATTTGCATTCCCCTCACATGCAAACAAGCTGTTGTGGTTTCGACTTGCAGAGTGTGAGATGTTCTGACTCTATCAACTGGTCTGTAGAGTCTGCAACAGAACTGACAGCTTTAGATCACATCCATTCTCAACCTCTCACCTAGTAACTAATGCCTGCTTTTTCCTTAAAAAAACGATGAAACATCTGTGAAAGGGAATTTACCATCTCAAAATGGCCTTTCAAACAGCTGGAGAGGATAACAGCTTGCCAACTGTGGGAATAAACATGGGTACCCCTGGGCTGCAACAGTAGGTACTGGCTAGACTCTCAAATCAGGCAGATCTTCAGCCGAAAGAGGTATCTTCAGAGTAAGAATCAGAATCAGGTTTATTGTCACTGTAAGTTGTGAAATTTGTTGTTACGTGGCAACAGTACAAATCCCATATTCCAAATCGCATGGGTTAGGGTTATTAAGCTGTGGGCATGCTATGTTGGTGCCAGAAGCATGTGTGACACTTGCAGGCTGCCCCCAGCACATCCTTGAACAGAGAAATGTGTCGTTGACGCAAACGAAGCATTTCACTGTATGTCACAATGCTTTGATGTACTTGTGACAAATAAAGGTCATCTTTAATCTTACGAAGTTTTACACCCAAGCTGATACCTACTTTCAGGCGCTGGTCTCAAGCAATATCCCTTACTCAAGTCTCAACAGTGAGCTGCTGAACTGTAGTCAATGTCATGACTAAACCTGCCTAGGCTTGATATTGTCACATTTTCTGCCCAAAGAGTCTTTGACAGTGATCAGCTGAAATCAACTAGACATCTGTGGAACAATAACTAGTTAATGTTCAAAATTATATCTTCATTTCTAATTGACAAAAAGTACACTTACTAGCCACTTCATCAGGTACAAATGTGGAACGTAGTGTGGTCTTCTGTAGCTACACTTCTAGGTTCGACATGTTGTGTGTTCAGAGCTGTTTTATGCACACCACTGTTGTAGCCTATCATTACTCAAGTTCATGTTGCACTCCTGTCAGTTTGAACCAGTCTGGCCATTCTGCTCTGACATCCCTCATTGAAAAGGCATTTTCACCCACAGAACTGTCACTCACTGGATGTCTTTTTCTTCCACACCATTCTCTGTAAACTCTAGAGCCAGTTGTGTGTGAAAATCCCAGGAGATCAGCAGTTTCTGAGATACTCAAACCACCGCGACTGACACCAACTATCATTCCTTGGTCAAGGTCATTTGGATCACATTGCTTCCCCATTTCTGGTGTTTGGTTTGAACAACTGAACCTCTAGACCAGGGGTGGCCAACCTTTTACATTCCATGCATCAATTTTTTTATACACGAGTTCTATATTAACCTATTTTTACAAGAATTGTGGGGGTACAAGAGTTGTATGGCACATGTGAACTCGTGCATGCAAAAATTGACACATGGAATGTAAAAGGTTGGCCACCCCTGCTCTAGACCATATCCGCATGCTTGTATGCATTGAGTTGCTCCCACATGATTGGCTGATTAGTTATTTGAATTAATGAGCAGGTGTCCAGGTGTACCTAATAAAGTGGCCACTGAGTGTATGAACTTAAGTTGTTTACCAGAGTGTAGTCCAGTTCCTCAACTTAAGGAAACTTCAAGAACAACATTAATAATTGCACTCTGGATATCTAGCATCTGAAGAATCTCTTATGTAAATAATTGCCCTAAAATGATGTTTTTTTTACACTTGATAATTTTTTTTTCTCCTAATAATTAACAGAAAATACTTTGCAGAAAGGTGTGGCCTTTCTAAATCATCAGCTTCTCCATCAAGGTTCACTCTTCAAATACAACCCTTCTCAATATTGGCAGGTAGATCAGAAATGAACATACTTGCCCGATATGTTCCCCATCCGACATACTACTGAGGGAGTACTGCAGTGTGTGAAACAGGGACTGCTCTACTCTCTCAGGTGGACATAGTACGTAACACCATTCTGAACGTTACAGAAGAGCCAGTGTTGATTCTTCAGGCCACACTAACAGTAGATCTGAACATAATCACGTCACAGTTTGTGGGATCCTGCTCTGCACAAATTAGCTCCCTAAAGGAGGTGCAGTGCAGGTAAACGATAAAGTGCAAGATCATAACGAGGTGGATAATGAGGCCAAGAGTCTATCTCATTCTGATAACAATGGGGTAGAGGCTGTCCTTAAACCTGGTGGTACAAGCTTTCTGGCTTTTGTACCTTCTGCCCAACGGAAGAGGGAAGAAGGTGGAGTTGGGTCACCAGAAGACCATAATCTCATTGGATAACAGCAGGGAGGAAGGGCTGAGTGGCATGACAGAAGGGTTTGAATTATGTGGCGTGAGGATTGGATCCTGGTTTCCCAACCTGAGCCCCACCAAGCTGAACTACAGTGAAATTCTGATGCTCTAACATCATAGGGACTTTGTTGGTATGGGGCTGGCGGATCTGGATGTCACTCCCAGTTAAACACCAATGCAGACAGCATTCCAGGCCATGATTGGAGCCGGGTCACTAGCACACTGAGGAAGCAAGTTGGGCCGATAACTCAAAGGAGGCTGCAAGATAATCCATAGATCCAAGGTGGCACCGAACTGTGTCCGATGAGTTGCAGCACAGATTTAGTTGTTTTTTAAATTATTTATGTTTTTATTGCTTCTGTTCTTTTCTTTTTTTTTAATTTATTGATTCAGTGTGGAACAGGCCCTCTGGCCCAACTAGCTGTACTGCCCAGCAACCCACTAATTTAACCCGAGCCAAATTACGAAGCATTTACAATGACCAATTAACTTACTAACTGGTACGTCCTTGGAATTTGGGAGGAAACCAGAGCACCCAGAGGAAACCCATGCACTCGTGGGAGGACATATAAACTCCTTACAGACAACATTGGAATTGAACTCTGAAATGCAATGCTCCAAGCTGTGATAACGTGATGCTTATTGTTATGTTCCTGTCATGCTCCACATCCGTAAGGATGGTTTTGGGGACAGAGAGGGGAATTAGAGGTCAGTGACCGGGTTTAGGAACAGGAATGTGAGGGAAATTAGAGTTCAGGCCGGAGTCTAATTATCCACTCTGTACTCAAAGATCAGTGACACAGTCATGGGCAGATATTGGGCCATCAGAGAGTGGATGAGAGAGACCTCTCCCCCAGGGTCAGCAAGTTGTCGGTAGGTGTTTGTATTGAGGCACATGTGACCAATAAACTTGAATTTTGAATCTTGTAATCCTTGAAACCTTTGAGTCTCTGAGAAGGCATGACAGGATAGATACGGAGAAGATGATTAGTTTCAGAAAAGGGAGATGGGAGGGAATTCCTTCTCTGAGAGTTGTTCAACCCCAGAGCCATAATTTTACAGAAGGGATAGCAGGTTCAAAGGACTTCAGAAAAGAAAAGAATCCGAGGAAACAATGCAAAGTGAAGGATCTCGGCCTAGAACATCGGCTATTTATTTCTGTTCATAGATGCTGCCTGACTTGGTGAGTTTCTCCAGCATAAGTTATCTTATATCATCTCTCGCACGTTAGGGCACCATGGTAGTGTAGCGCTTAGCGCAACGTCATTACAACGCGGGCTGTTAGAGTTCCGAGTCCAATTCTGGCGTCATCTGTAAGGAGTCTGTACGTCCTCCCCGTGGAATGCTTACGTTTTCCCCGGATGCTCTGGTTTCCTCCCACAGTCCAAAGACATATCAGAAGAAGGCAGGTGGAGAGGAAAGAGTACAAGCTAGAAGATGATAGGTGAAGCCAGGTGGGGGAGGAGGGGGAACAAAATGAGAAGCTGGAAGGTAACAGGTAGAAAAGGTAAATGGCTGAAGAAGGAGGAACCTGATAGAAGAGACTAGACTATGGGAGGAAGGGACTTTGTGCCTTCAGTGGGCCAATGTTTTCCAAATTACTTTCTCCTTCACATCTTCAACTCTCTTGAATGAAAAAGTTTGTGGTCATTCCCTCAATTACATGTGGTTAATGTTGGTGACTGGGAAGGTGCCAGGGATTCCATCAAAAGCACTTTGACAATATTAATAATTCATGTAAAGTCTTCAAGAAATTTGCTTTCCTGTAAATCTTTCCCAATTTGTTAACTGAAACTTCCTGGAAAATTACAGAAAGGACTCAATGGTTATACAGCAATGAACTTCGACTGACCTGGTTCTCTAGGGTCAAAATGTACTAATAGTGCCATTGGGTAGGTTTAAAATTAAAATCCAACTTGACTGTGGGAATCCCACTCCAACACAGCCATTCCCAATTCTATCCAAACGGTATTTGACCAATCCGACCCAGACCCAATCAAACCTAGCCTGGACCTGGCCAACACCAGCCTGGATCTGGTCTATCCCAACCCAGACCTGGACAATACCAACCTGAACCCTAGCTTGTGTTGGTTATCAACACACATGAAGCATTTCACTATATGTATGCCTCGATGTTCATGCGATAAGTAAATGAGCAACATGCACAAAATGCTGGAGGAATTCAGCAGGTCGGACAGCATCTATCTTCATCTCAGCTCAAAACTTCAACTGTTTATTCCCCACCGTAGATGCTGCCTGACCTGCCGAGATCCTCCTGCACTGTGTGTGCGCCTCAAGATTTCCCAGCATCTGCAGAATCTCTTGTGTCTACGATAAATAATTGAATCTGATCTGAATATGAAGAGGGAGGGGAAAGGGGAAAGGGGAAAGGGAAGGAAGGGATGAGGGGGAGGGGTGAGCAGAAAGAGAGTGAAGGAAATGGGTGAGGGTGGGAAGAAAGGATCAAGGGAGTAACAGTACTGATGAAAGAGTGAGTGAAGAGATACCATGGAATGGGGGGAGAGAGAAAGGGGCCGAAGAGCAAGATGGAAAGAGGTAAAGGAGAAAGGCTGAGAAGACGAGGGGGTGGATTTGGCAGAAGAGGAGAAGCCTCCATGGAATTGAGGACTGGCCTGGGAATTAGAGTAGAGTTAGCTCAAACAGAGTGGAGCTGAAGTGTGCACCAATTCAGCAGGTGAACAGGGCACCGTGATATTCATGAATGCGTTTCAATTATTCGGCCATGTGTAATCAAACCTTCACCACAATCAAATGTAAACCACTCATCCGGTGGAGATTTACCTTTTCACTTAGAATCTGGAAGAACTCCCAGTGCCAGACTGCAAATGAGCTGTCTCCCCAACACAACAAATATCTTTGAAATGTTTTACGCTATCGAGTTGTTTACAAAACCAGCCGATGCTGGTTTTATATTCGTACAGACACTACTATGCTAAAGAAATGAATATGCAGTTTAGAAAGTATAAATATGAGTTCACCCACTGCCCAATATATTAACTTTAAGATTAATTAACTTGTCATTCTTTTCATAACTGCTACTGGGAACTTGGCTTTTTGCAAATTGGCTGCTACTCTTGCCAGTAACAATGAGAATAGTTTGTAGATGGGAGTTGGCACTTTCTCCCTGTGACTGCACAGTCAGAGAGCTCTGCAGCACAATACCAGTCCTTTCAGTCCTCTTATTAATCTGCCTCGTCCCATCGACCTGCACCCAGAGCACAGCCATCCACACCCCTCCCATCCATGTACCTATCCAAACTCCGCTTAAATACTGAAATCAAACCCGCAACTATCACCTCCATCAGTAGCTGGCAGCTCATTCCACACTCTCACCATCTTCCGAGGAAGCTCCTCTCGCACGGGGCAGCACGGTAGCGTAGTGGTTAGCACCACGCTTTACGGTACCAGGGTCCCGGGTTCAGTTCCCGCTGCTGCCTGCGAGGAATCTGTATGTTCTCCCCATGACTGTGTGGGTTTCTTCCAAACGCCCCGGTTTCCTCCCACAGTCCAAAGACGTACCGGTTGGAACACTAATTGGCCATTGTAAATTGTCTTGTGATTAGGCTAGGATTAAATCAGGGGGTTGCTGAGCTGTGTGATCTGGGTAGCTGGAAGGGCCCATTCTATTCTGCACTGTATACTTTGGGCTGCTGGAAGTTTGATTGGCCCTGTGTCTTCCACTTTCACCAGGTGACTCACACATCTTCCAGGTGAAGATCCTGTCGAAGTCTTTGACACTTCTGTTGGCATTCCTGCAACTCTTGGTTTGCTTTCCTCATGCCCGATCCTCCTCCTTTTTCAGCCAGGATTACGACCATCTGTGGCAGTTACCCTATCTGTAGTCCTCATAATTTTGTATACCTTTCTCAAATCTCCCCTCATTCTCCTGTGCTCCAGGGAACAAAGTCCTCACTGATTCAACCTTTTCCAACAACTCAAGTCCCAGCAAAGTCCTTGTAAATGGCCTCTGTACTCTTTCAATCTTATTGATAGCTTCCCTCTAGGTAGGTGCCAGAACTGCAGGCAATACTCCAAATTAGGCATCACCAACGTCTTATACAATTTCAACATAACATTCTAACTCCTGTGCTCAATAGTTTGATTTATGAAGGCTATTATGCCAGAAACTCTCTTAACAACCTGTGGTGCCACTTTCAAGGAATTATGGATCTGTATTCCCAGATCCCTCTTTTCTACCGCTCTCCTGCGTGCCCTACCGTTCACTGTGCAAGTCCTACCCTGGCTTGTCCTCCCAAAGGGGCCAATGACAGGAAGCCAAGAGACAGCCTGTCCTGGGCCCGTCTGTGTGTGAGAGTGGATGGGTGGGTGGGCAAGGGGGTTTTGTGCTCTCTTCGTCTTGTTTTGTTCTGTTACTGGCATTGCCACTGCTTGTGTTATTACGCTGAACAATATGGCCATGCCACACGGGCGCCGTCATGTGCAGCGACACTTGTGGGCTGCCCACAACACGTCCTTGGGTGCGTTGGTCGTTTTGCAAACTACACATGTCACTGTGATAAGTAAGTCTGAATCTGAACGATAAAGTATTGTGACAATGAAGGCAAAAAAGCTGGGGCGGGGTGGGGTTAAATTGGTGTATAGTGTTGTGGTTTTACAAATGACAAAGGAAGACGCCGAAGATTCTTCAAGAAATGCTTAAATTTTAACTTGCAAAGTAAAGCTGAGACAGTCAGTGGGCTAACCTTTGTAAGTCTGCCACTAAATGTCCGCCTGTCGGTTTCACACAACAATTTTTATAGCCTTTCTGGGTTAGCATACCGCTGTAAGTTTTACTCTAACTAATAAATCAATCTACTTGGTTAAATTCTTTCTTTCTCAAGAGGTCAAAAGTACACAGGTTTCGTTCAATGGTTACATAGTCGAAATACTGTAGTAATCCCTACACTCTCAATAACAGACACTTAATGCATAGTAAAAACCTGAATAAACACTTCATGCACAATAAAAGCACACTAAAATAAACGCTTAGAAAACAGGGTGTTAAAATGTTCTGCAATAATAGCAACTCCCACAACCAGAATCAGAATCAGGTTTAATACCACCAGCATATATCATGAAATTTGTTATATGGCAGCAGCACAATGTAATACCTAAAAAGAACTGTAAATTACAGTATGTATAATACATAATTTTAAAAGTTAAATTAAGTATATAGTGTAAAAAGAAAAAGTAATGAGGTAGTTTATGGGTTCAATGACCATTTAGAAATCTGATGGCAGAGGAGAAGCTATTCCTGAATCGTTGAGAGTCTGCCTTCAGGTTCTTGTACCTTTTCCCTGATGGCAGCGTGAGAAAAGGGCACGTCCTGGGAGATGGGTGTTCTTCATGATGGATGCTGCCTTTTTGAAGCATCGCTGCTTGAAGGCGTCCTGGATGCCAGGGAGGCTAATGGCCTTGACAGAGCTGATTATGTTCACAGCTCACTGCAGCTTATTTCAGTCCTGAGCAGTAGCTCCCCACACCCTCCCAACCCCCACCCCCGCATTCCAGACGGTGATGAAGCCAGTCAGAGTGCTCTCCTTGGTACAACTGTAGAAATCTGCAAGTGTCTTTGGTGTCATACCTAATCTCCCCACCTCCCAATGAAATGTAGCCACCATCTTTGTAACTGCTTCGGTCTGTTGGGATCAGGATAGATCCTCAGAGATGTTGACACCCAGCGAGTTGAAGTTGCTCACCTTTTCCTTTTCTGATCCCTCTGTGAGGGCTGGTGTGTTGTTTCAACCAGTACTGAAATAAAAGACCAGATTCTGGGCCCAAACATTGCCTCTGCTCTCTGCGTCAATGGACACCGAACACGTCTGCTGATGCTACCCGCAGCTAAAATGTGTAGGGGAATGTCAGGGGTAGGTTTTCTACACAGAGAGGGGAGAGTATGTGGAGCGCTCTGCCAGGGGTGGTGGTAGAGGCAGACACATTAGGAGCACTTAAGAAACTTGTAGATAGGCAGACTGTATATGGATGATAGAAAAGTTGTGGGCTGTGTGGGAGGAAAGGGTTAGATTGATCTTACAGTAGGTTAAAAGTTCAGCACAACATCTGGGGCTGAAGGCAGTAGTGTTCTATGTTCCATGTGAAAAATAAATGAATCTGAGTCCACTGACAGTGTGGAATTCCTTCAGTCATGAACTGGAGAAATTATTGGGCTGAAGTCCCTGTACAATCTCCTTTCTCCAAGGGGACAGTTCAGCCCACTAAAATACAGTTGGCACTTTGAAGTTCACACTCAGAAATATTAAAAGAATACTTGCACAAGATTCTATATTAAGGCAGGATAAGTAATGCACTGGCTAAGACAATTAAAGACTGACAACTTCCGAAATGCATTCAACAGAGTCAGCCTGTCTGTTTAATTTTTCTTTCGTACAAACGGAATTGTAATTACTGGAAGACGGATGACAGCAACACAACCTGTTGTTCAGATAAGCTCCAAACTGCAGATTAGTCACTGTCCGAATAATATTTACTGCACAGCAGAAACCAGTTTTCAAAGAGATTTCTCCACAGACACTGAATTTCTGAAGCCCTTGACATGTTCAAAATTGCATGATGAAGATTTAATAAAGACCCCGGCTTTATGGAATGGTAGGAACTGCCAGTTCAACACTCAGTGTCAGGATTATTGGTTTCACTTGTCACGTGAACATTGAGATATCCAGTGAAGTGTGTTGTTTGCACCAACCAACACAGTCCAGGGACATGCTGGGGGCAGCCCACAAGAGTCAGTGTGCGGCCTCAGCCAACGCAGCATTCCCGTAACTTACTAATGATGCAGTGAGACATTCCTGCAGAAAGAGACACCAAAACCTGCCCCGTCGTTCAACGTAATCATGGGTGTAATCAAACCTCGCCCTCCCTCCCTAGCTGGAGAGAGAGAGGGCCTGTCTGAGGTACTGAAATGCTGGTTTGTGGTCTGTAGTCTGATGGACTCTTTGAGGCTTCCGCTGCTGCCCGCATGGGGGTGGGGGAGGATGGCGTGGTTGGTGTTTCTCCTCGCGCAGGTAGGGGCAATGCTTTTTGCTGCTGCATGTGCTAAGGCAGGGGAGCAGGGGAGGCTTCGGGGCTTTGATGCTTCTATTGTTCTGTGGGGTTTCTTTGGTTTGGGGATGCCTGGGAATAGGACTGGATACATAATCTCTGATATTAAGTGTACTTTGAAACTTTGATCTACCAGGTCTCATTTCTCTTCCCTATTGATCTTAATGATAAAATGAGTCAAAGTCAGCCTGATTTCTGTAAAGGGAACCCTTGCCTGACAAATCTGTAACAGATCTTCAAGGAAGTAGCAAGCAGGGTGGACAAAGGAGAGACAGTGGATGTCATTTACTTGGATTTTCAGAAGGCATTTGATAAGGTGCCACACCTGAGGCTGCTTAACAAGATAAAGTCCTATGGTGTTACAGGAAAGTTACTGGCATGGATAGAGGAATAGCTGACAGGCAGGAGGCAGTGAGTGGGAATAAAAAGGAGCCTTTTCTGGTTAGCTGCCGGTGACTAGTGGTGTTCCTCAGCGGTCAGTATTAGGACTGCTGCTCTTCACATTATTTGTCAATGAGTTGGATAATGGAATTGATGGCTTTGTGACAAAGTTTGCGGATGACACGAAAACGGGTGGAGAGGTAGGTAGTGCTGAGGAAGCAATGCGATCAGCAAGACTTAGGCAAATTGGAAGAATGGGCAAAAAAGTGGCAGATGGAATACAGTGTTGGGAAATGTCTGATAATGCATTTGGGTAAAAGGAACAATAGTGCAGACTATTATCTAAATGGGGAGAAGGTTCAAATATCAGAGGTGCAGAGGGACTTGGGAGTCCTCGTGCAAGACTCCCAGAGGTTAATTTACAAGTTGTCTGTGGTAAAGAAGGCAAATGCAATGTTGGCATTTATTTCAAGGGGGATAGAATACAAAAGCAAAAAGATAATGCTGAGCCTTTATAGAACACTAGTCAGGCCACACCTAAGAGTATTGCCAACAGTTTTGGGCCCCATATTTCAGAAAGTATGTGTTGTCATCGGAGAGAGTCCAGAGGAGGTTCATGAGGATGATTCTGGTTATGAAGGAGTTAACATATGAGGGGCGTTTGGCGGTTTTGGGTCTGTACTCACTGGAATTTAGACAAATGCGGGAGGATCTCATTGAAACCTACTGAATGTTGAAAGGACTAAATAGGGTGGATGTGGAGAGGATGTTTCCTATGGCGCGGGGGTATCCAGAACTAGAGGGCAGAGCCTCAAAACTGAGAGGCAACCCTTTAGAGCGGAGGTAAGGAGGAAGCTTTTTAGCCAGAGGGTAGTACATCTGTGGAATGCTCTGCCACAGACTGTGGTGGAGGCCAAGTCCGTGCGTACATTTAAGGCGGAAGTTGATAGTTTCCTGATCAGTCAGAGCATCAAAGGATAATGGCAAGAGGCAGGTATACGGGGTTGAGTGGCATCCAGGATCAGCCATGATGGCATGGGGGAGCAGACTTAATGGGCTGAATGGCCTAATTCTGCTCCTATGTCTTATGGTCTTATGGTCTTAATTCTCTGATCTTTCAAACATCCAACTACTTTACACGCCTCCAGTGACTGGCATTCACAAGCTTCCTTCAACAGGTGTTTATTTATTAATTTACTGAGATACAACATGGAATAAGGCCTTTCGGCCCGTTAAGCTGTGCCATCCAACAAAGCCTAGTCACGGGGCAATTTACAATGACCAATTAACTTACCAACCGGTACATCTTTGGAATGTGGGAGGAAACCCACACTGTCACGGGGAGAATGGACAAACTCCTTACAAACAGCAGTGGGAGTTGAACCCAGATTGCTGGTACTGTAAAGCATCGTGCTAACCACTACACTATCACGCCGCCCCAATGTTTACCAATATCCATCGTTAAGTCTGATCATATTTTATTACTTTTAAGTAGTAAAGGCTTCGGAAAGGGTGCTGAAGAGATTTCAGGTACAGACTCAGATTTACTTATTGTCACATGTGCATTGAAACTGACAATGAAATTCATGTCTATGAAATGCTTGTTCTCAGCCATTGTATATCAAGCAGTGGTAAATCAAAGAAACTGGACTTGTGTTGTCTGGAAGGTGTTTTGCCACTCATCCGAGAGGATTCTTCAGAAACTCGTCCACCCCAAGGATCCAACATGCAAACATAAGCAGAACAATATTGTATATGCCATCCAATGCAATGAGAACTGCACAGATCTGTATATCGGCGAGACAAAACAACCACTTCACAAATGGATAGTTCCACATAGGAGGGCTAACACCTCAGGTGAAGTCTCGACTGTATATCTACACCTAAAGGACAAGGGACACGCCTTTGATGATAACAATGTGCACGTTTTGGACAGGTGGTTTGAAAGAGGGGTTAAAGAAGGCATCTTTGTCAAACTGGAAAATCCATCCCTGAACAGAGGGGTAGGGTACGACAGCACTTATCAGCTTCTTACAATGCAGTTCCAACATCTCTACCCCAGCATCTCCACAACAGTTCACACCTCCATTCATGCAAAGATGAGACTAATGACCCTCTCATTACCACTACAGCTCTTAATGACCCCCATATGATTTAAACTTTTAAACAACTCGCAGAGTTTATAAACTGGAAAACTACCCACCATGGATCAGAACTGAAGAAGCCTCTCGGATGAGTAGTGAAATGTCCTCTAGACAACACAGCAAGTCCAGTTGCCTTAATTTACTACTGCTTGATATAATGAAATGCATTGTTTGCGAGGCTGTGCTGGGAGCAGCCCACAAGTGTCACTAGGATTCTGCTGCCAAGATAGCATGCCAACAATTTACTAACCCCAACCCATACATCTTTGGAATGTGGGAGGAAACCAGAGCACCTGGAGGAAAGCCACACTGTCACAGGGAGAATATAAACTCCTTACAAATAGTCATAGTCATACTTTATTGATCCCGGGGGAAATTGGTTTTCGTTACAGTTGCACCATAAATAATAAATAGTAATAAAACCATAAATAGTTAAATAGTAATATGTAAATTATGCCAGTAAAATTATGAAATAAGTCCAGGACCAGCCTATTGGCTCAGGGTGTCTGACCCTCCAAGGGAGGAGTTGTAAAGTTTGATGGCCACAGGCAGGAATGACTTCCTATGACGCTCAGTGTTGCATCTCGGTGGAATGAGTCTCTGGCTGAATGTACTCCTGTGCCCAACCAGTACATTATGTAGTGGATGGGAGACATTGTCCAAGACGGCATGCAACTTGGACAGCATCCTCTTTTCAGACACCACCGTCAGAGAGTCCAGTTCCATCCCCACAACATCACTGGCCTTACGAATGAGTTTGTTGATTCTGTTGGTGTCTGCTACCCTCAGCCTGCTGCCCCAGCACACAACAGCAAACATGATCGCACTGGCCACCACAGACTCAGCAGTGGGAATTGAACCCTGATCAGAATTTTACCCTGTAAAGGGATTGTGCTAACCACTACACCACCATGTCACCCATAAACTGGATTACAGTCGAATAATGTGCTGGTTTTTAAAATGATTCAGGCTTTTGCAAGTCCCATCAACTCTCCCTATTTTTTTTAAAATCTCTTTCTGTCCTTATCCTATTCTGTGCTTCTAAGACCATGCCTTTCACTCCTCTTCAAATGTAATCAGTGTAAACAGGTTGTTGAGGTTTTAGCCACTTAAAATCCTAACCTCTGGAATCCATCTCCATTCCTCTCTGACTCTCTTTTCCATTTCAAGCAAATTTTCAGTCACTGGCACCAGTCCCTCATACAGCCAAGTTCTTTCTTTCGTCCCTTGTTAACAAGATGGCTTGGCAGAAGATATACTCCTTGCAGCAGCTGGTAAAATCCCATCTCCCCCAGAACATCCTGGTGCAATTCGACACTGTCGTCATGGACAGAATCCTCATCCCAGCCATTACTGTCTGGTTTGGAGCAGCATCTTCTCACAATACACAGAAACTATCAGGTCAGCACGAAAAGTCACTGGCTGCAGTCTACCATCGCTGCAGGACTTGAATATAGCCAGGTCAAAGAAATTAAAGACAGTAACAACCCTACAAAATACCTTTTCCAAAAACTCCCTTCTTGAAAGCACTGTCAGCCTATTAAAGCAAAAAGTTCACAACGTCTTAAAAATTTCTTCCCCCAGGCAGTTAATCCATTTGAGTTAGCACACCTCCCCCCTCTATTACCTCAGTCACTGCACCGTAAACACTTTAAACTCTTTATACGCCGTTTACACTGTAAATGCATGCTGGTGTTTACGCACATTTTATTCCACATCCATATTTTAAATTCTAACTTTATTTTTCGAGTTTTTAAAAAATAATTGTTGAATTGCTTTTTTAGACTATAAGACATTGGAGCAGAACTAGACCATCTGGCCCATATAGTCTGCTCCGTCATTTCACCCTGGCTGATCAATTTTCTCTCTCAGCCCCAGTCTCCTTCCTATATCTCTTCATGGCCCATCAACCTCTGACTTAGATATACCCAGTGACTTGGCCTCCTCAGCCGGCTGTGGCACCGAATTCCACAGATTCACCACTCCCTGACTAAAGAAGTTCCTCCTCATCCTTGTTCTGAAAGGACGCACCTCTATTCTGAGGCTGTCTCCTCTGGTCATAGACTCTCCCACCACAGGAAACATCCTCTCCACATCCACTATATCAAAGCCTTTCAACATTCGAAAGGTTGCCCTCGTTCTCCTGAATTCCAGAGAGTACAGGCCCAGGGGCATCAAACGCTCTTCATATGACAAGCCTTTCAATCCCAGAGTCATTTTTGTGAACCTCCTTTGGTCCTCCTCCAATGTCAACACACCCTTTCTTAGATAAGGAGCTCAAAACTGCCAAATATTCCAAGTGAGGGCTCACCAGTGCTTTAGAAAGCCTCAACATTACATCCTTGCTTTTATATTCCAGTCCTCTTGAAATAAATGCTAACATTGTATTTGTCCTCCTCACCAGGCACAACCTGCAAATCAACCTTTAGGGAATCCTGCACAAGGACTCCCATCTTTGCATCACAGATTTTTGAATTTTCTCTCATTTAGAAACCAATCTACCCTTTTATTTCTTCTACCAAAGTGAATGACCATACACTTCCTGACACGGTGTTCCATCTGCCACTTCATTGCCCTCTCTCCTAACCTGCCTATGTCCTTCTGTAGCCTCTCTACTTCCTCTCAACCTGCCCCTCCACCTATCTTCACATCAACTGCAAACTTTGAAATAAAGTCATCCATTTCATCGTCCAAGTTATTGACACATAACACAAAAACGAATTGGTCCCAACACAGACCCCTGTGGAACACCACCACTCATTGGCAACCATCCAAAAAAGGCTCCCTTTATTCCCGCTCTTTGCCTCCTGCCAATCAGCCAGTGCTTTGTCCATGCTAGTATCTTTCCTGCCATACCCCAGGCTCTTAACTTGTTAAGCAGCCTCATGTGTGGACCCTTGTCAAAGGCCTTTTGAAAATCCAAGTACACAACATCAGCCGATTCTCCTTTGTCTATCCTGCTTGTTATTTCTTCCAAGGATTGTAACAGATTTGTCAGGCAAGATTTTCCCTTGAGGAAACCATACTGACTATGGCCTATTTTATCATGTGCCTGAGTCCTCATCCTTGATAATCAACTCCAACATCTTCCCAACCACTGAAGTCAGACAGATTGGTTTATAATTTCCTTTCTCCTGCCTCCCTCTGTCCATGAAGAGTGGAGTGACATTTACAATTTTCCATTCCTCCAGAACCATGCCAGAATCTATTGATACTTCAAAGATCATTATTAATGCCTCCTCAATCTTATCAGCCACCTCTTTCAGAACATTGGGGTACATCCCATCTGGTTCAGGTGACTTTGCTACCTTCAGACCTTTCAGTTTCCCAAGAACCTTCTTCCTAGTAATGGTAACTTTACCCATTTCTGATCCCTGATTCACTCGGATTTCTGGCATACTGCTAGTGTCTTCCACAGTGAAGACTCAAGCAAAATACTTATTCAGTTTGTCCGCTATTCTATTGTCCCCCATTACTACCTCTCCAACATCATTTTCTGGTGGACCAATATTCACTCTCACCTGTCTTTTACACTTTATGTATTTGAATAAACTTTTGGTATCCTCTTTAATATTATTGGCTAGCTTACCTTTGTATTCCATATTTTTCCATATTTTTCTTTCCTAATGACTTTTTTAGTTCCTTTCTGTTGGTTTTTAAAAGCTTCTCAATCCTCTAACTTGCCATTAACTCTTGCTCTATTATATACCCTCACTTTGGTTTTTATGTTGGCTTTGACTTCACTTGTTAGTCACAGTTGTATCAACCTAGTTTTAGAATACTTCTTCCTCATTGGGATGCATATATCCCATGCCTTCCAAATTGCTTCCAGAAATTTCAACCATTGCTGCTCTGCCATTATCCCTGCTCGTATTGGTTTCCAATTAGTTCTGGCCAACTCCTTTCTCATGCCTCTGTAATTCCCTTTACTCCATTCTAATACTGATACATCTGACTTTAGCTTCTCCTTCTCAAATTGCAGGGTGAATTCGATCATGTTATGCTGAGGATGTTCTATGAGTTGTGATGGCCAGTGCGATCATGTTTGCTGTTGTGTGCTGGGGCAGCAGGCTGAGGGTAGCAGACACCAACAGAATCAACAAACTCATTCGTAAGGCCAGTGATGTTGTGGGGATGGAACTGGACTCTCTGACGGTGGTGTCTGAAAAGAGGATGCCGTCCAAGTTGTATGCCGTCTTGGACAATGTCTCCCATCCACTACATAATGTACTGGTTGGGTACAGGAGTACATTCAGCCAGAGACTCATTCCACCGAGATGCAACACAGAGTGTCATAGGAAGTCATTCCTGCCTGTGGCCATCAAACTTTACAACTCCTCCCTTGGAGGGTCAGACACCCTGAGCCAATAGGCTGGTCCTGGACTTATTTCCTGGCATAATTTACATATTACTATTTAATTATTTATGGTTTTATTACTATTTAATTATTTATGGTGCAACTGTAACAAAAACCAATTTCCCCCAGGATCAATAAAGTATGACTATGACTACTATGATCACTTAACCCGTAAGGGTTCTTTTACCTCAAGCTCTCTAATCAATTCTGGTTCATTGCACAACACCCAGCCCATCACAGCTGATCACCTAGTTGGCTCAACCACCAGCTGCTCTAAAAAGCTATCCCATAGGCATTCTAGAAATTCCTCCTCTTTTGATCCAGCACCAACCCGATGTTCCAATCTACCTGCATGTTGAAATCCTCTATGACTATTGTAACCTTGCCCTTTCAGCATGCATTTTGCACCTCCCACTGTAATTTGTCAACCTTATCCTTTCTACTGTTTGGGGGTCTGTATACATTTCCCATCAGGGTCTTTTTTCCCTGGCTGTTCCTTAGCTCTATCCAGAATGATTCAACGTCTTCCAACCCCATGTCACCTCTTCCTAATGATTTGATTTTACTTTTTACCAGCAGAGCCACGCCACCCCCTCTGCCTACCTTCCTGTCCTTTTGATACAATGTGTGTTCTTGGACGTTAAGCTCCCATCTATAATCTTCTTTGAGCCATGATTCAGTGATGCCCACAGCAATATACATGCCCATCTGTAACTGTGTTACAAGTTCATCTACCTTATTCCATATACTGCACGCATTCTAATATACCACCTCCAGTCTTGTAATCATCCTTTTTAATTTTGCCTGCCTCTTATATTGCAACTCATCCTGTTGACTGCAGTTTTGCCCTGTCATCAGTCCCTCTTTGCTCACGGTCTTTCTGCAACTGCCTCTGTTTGTGAATCAACTACCTCATCCTCAGCACTGTCCCAGCCCCCTGCCAAATTAGCTTAAACCCTCCTGAGCAATTCTAGCGAACTTATCCGCAAGGATATTGGTCCCCCTCCGGTTCAGGTGTAACCTGTCCCTCTTGCACAGATCGCACCTTCCCCGGAAGAGAGCCCACCCGGGAGATCCTGTTTTTCAATTTTCTACCTAGCTCCCTAAAATCTCTCCTCAGGATCTCCTCACCTCTTCTACCTGTGTTGTTGATGCAATGTTGCATGTTGCACCCTGACCAACACATCACAGCAAATTCTGAATACACGTAAATGTATATGGAGAATAAAGTTGATCCTTTGTCCACTTCTGACTGAGGCAAGGCCGATGTTTATACACACCAAGCGCTGGACGAACTCAACAAGTCAGGCAGCATCTATTGAGGGACTTGAACAGTTGACATTTTGGGCGGAGACCTTTCTTCAGGACTGGCCTGATCCCTGACCTGAGATCCTCCAGTACTTTGTGTGTGTTGCTCCAGATTTCCAGCATCTTGTCTCTCCGCTTGTTACCCATCCTTGGTTACCTCCTAGACTCTCACATCATCCCCCCGCGCAACCTTGTCTGTACACCTTATCTGCAGGTGCTGGAAATTCGGAGTAACACACACAAAAAGCTGGAGGAACTCAGGACGTCAGACAGCATCTGCGGAGGGAAAAAGGAGTCATAGTTCAGGCTGAAAAAATGGATCCGTAGACCCTTTATCAGCATCTCAACCCACAATGTCGACTCCTTATTCCTTTCCATAGACACTGCCTAATCTGCTAAGTTCTTCCAGTATTTTGTGTGTGTGTGTGTGTGTGTCTGTGTGTCTGTGTGTGTGTGTGTGTGTGTGTGTGTGTGTGTGTGTGTGTGTGTTTTTCTTGAATTACTGCTCTCCTTCTGAAGGTGCCTGGGGAGGGAGTTCCAGGATTTAGTCAGAGTGCCTATGAAGGGAGGGTGATGAATTCTGCACAGCTGGCACCCAGCTGAAAGGAATCCTCCACACCGACGAAGTGATCAGCGTGTGCACTTTCTTAGGTGTCTGAGAAGTTCCAGCCGATCTGCAAGGATCTTCTCAAACTTCTACAGATGGAGTATAGAAATTATCCCCATGGGCTGCATCTCAGCCTGGAACGGCAACTGTGCTGCACTGCATGGTTGGAGCTTGTAGACAGTGGCAAACACTGCTCAGACCATCACAGGCTCATCACTTCCTCCTATCCTCTTCATCTTCACCGTGCATTGCTTCAGGAAGGCTAGCAGTACCATCAAGGACACCTGCCACCCTGACCATTTCCTCTTCCCTCTTCTTCTTTCAGGGAGAAGACACAAGAGCCCAGAAGCCAGGATGATCAGAATGACAAACAGCTTCTTCCCCACTGCTATCAGATTCCTCTTTCCCATCCCCTTCCCAGTGGTGCTGCCACATTCTCAGACTCTTAGCTCTCCCTCTTCTGTTACCAAGACTTCACCATTTCTTTTTGCACTCCCCTGATTGCACTACTGTCGTTGCACTATTCTGTTTTGCTCTTCAGCATGCATGGAATTTGCACCATTCCGCTGGCTTGCAGTCATCATTGTAATCATTTCTGCATTTATTCTTACCACATACATTGTTTACTCTGTAAGTTTCATTGCACCCTGGTGTATATGGCAATAACTAATCTGAATCGCGACTTTAATTCCATTAAGCTGGCTTCTCTCTTGCTTAAAGTGACCCCATTATAACCACAGGAAACATCTTTAATGACTTAGAACACAATTCAAAATTACTGCCTTATAAATTAAAAATTGGATAAAACAGCTGATGCAGGTACATAAACATACATAAAAAAGAACAACAAATTTAATATGATAGATGCAGAAAATGCCAAGAGAAACCAGAAACAATCCAACACAATACAGGATCCTATAGCAGTTTAACTCAATCTGACTACTTTACACAGGCACAATCAAGTGGCAGACATCCTTCACCAGAATCTTGCTTTAAAACACAAACTCATAAAAGACTCCATGCCTTTCGATAAATACAAGCCTGATCCAGAATCAGAGTCCTACAAATTATATTGCAACCGATCATTATTACAGATAGGACAATCCATATTAAAAGTCCAGATATAATATTGCAGGATAAACTAGTGTAACCCTTCAGTTCTGTTGGCCGTGGAAGTCTAGGGGAGACAATCTCTGGCCCTGCCAAACGGGTGAGATTGAGGTGCGAGGCCACCCCGAAACCCCGCTGTTTGTGTGGATGCCGCGTGATTTGTTACCCAGTAAGCCGCATACAATTAAACGATTTAGCTTCATAATTCTTAATTTGACTACAGGCTTAGTGAAGAAAAAGCGAAAAAAGAAAAGGGCCCATTTTAATGAAAGTCTGATGTGCACAAGTTGGAGCTCACGGTTTCCCCTTCGCCAGTCCTCCTTCAGTCTCCCCGGACTTCGTTGGGTCACAGCCCCACTCCAGTCTCTTCTCTCTTCATCTCTCACCGAACAAAAGACCCAGATCACCCTGTTGTCAGGCATACGGCACGAAAATATCCTCCCGTCATTGGATGGCTCACATCCTTCCACAGAAAGACCATTACATTAGCAATGAAACCTCTCCCAGGGTGTTACACTCTCCCCCCACCAAACTTAGTCATGTCCTCACGACATTGAGATAATTTGCCAACCCTTCATACAAAGCACAAAGTCCAACAGAGGTGTAAAAGGCAGTGACATAGCTCACCAAGGCAATAGGTGCCACACTCTGTTTCCCCTGTGCTACATAGGCCAGCCTATCCAGTGGTTCCTGATTCTTTGAGACCTCCTTACCCCATCATCTACTTCTTCAGGTTCAATAGCCTCGCTTCATGTTCTTCCAACATGGACCTAATCACTATGAGGTCATCCAGATACACCAATATCTCAGGCAAGTTCATATCCCCCACCGTTTTCTCCATGACACGCTGGACTCCCGATATGCCCTGGGGCATCATTTCAAACTGGAAGAATCCCAGTGGACGTATAAATGCATCTTCTCTTTGTCACTCATGGGGATCTGGTAACATCCACTCCTCAAGTCCAGCACACTGAACCACTTCACACCTCTCAGACAGGCCAGCACGTCTTCGATCCTTGGGACCGTATATTGGTCGGGGACAGTACGCCTGCTCAGTGTCCTATAGTGCACACACATCCGTACCTTCCCATTCTTCTTTCTGGCCACTACTATTGGGGACGCATAGGGGCTTCCGGACTCAGTGATGATCCCAGTTTCCTTCAACTTACACAAATGCTGCCAAGCGCCTTCCACCTCTGCAGGGGCCAGTCGCTGCGACCTCTCTCTGAATGGGGTGTCCTTGGTCACCCAGGTAGTGTGACGAGTGCTCGTGGAACAACCCACATCAAGTTCATCAGTGGAAAAGACACCTTCCAGCTACAACATCTTCTCTGTCAACCTCCTCTTCCGACCCGCAGGTACCGGGGAGTCCCCAAAGCTGAATGACTCCGCAGTCAACTTTCCCCCTTTTGCAGATAGCTTCACAGGGACACTAGACATTACTGTCACCGGGAAGAGATGCGCCAGGGGCCATCCCCCGCTTGAAGGTGACCTCCCTCTTCTCAGTGTTCCTGACAAACACTGCCATCCTGTTCGCCTGTACAACCGAGAGCTTCTGCAGTTCGGGCCGCACCAGTACCCCACTCAGCACGCACACAGCTCACTTAACGGATATAACCATTTCAAACACACGTAAGTGAAAAACACTAGAAATATGCTGAATTAAAAGGGGAACACAAAGAGGGTATACAATAGTAATATCTACAACCGGTATCATCCCATAGTCACTATACAATAACATTAAACAATTAGGCCGACAAAACAATATCTATATAAACCTCCAGAAAGCCACAGTACTAAACACCACTAGAATAGTCTGAAAGTTCCTGTCCATTGAGAAATGACTGTGCGTGGCTATGCCTGCACCTCAGGCTTTACCAGATTGAGCTGAGAAAAAATAAAATTAATAATATTGTTTCTTGTCCTTCTCTTTGTATTTACACAGTTTGCTGTATTTTGCAGACTGGTTGTCTGCCCTGTTGGTGTGGTCTTTCATTGATTCTGTTACGGTTATTGGATTTATGGAGTATGCCTGGGAGAAAATGAATCTTGGGGTTGTATATGGTGACATATTCGTACTGTAGTAATAAATTTATTTTGAACTTTGATAAATTACTTTAAACTTTGTACTTAGATGGTTCAATGATTTAATGTTTCAGTTTAGTGTCAGAAAACGTATGCAATACACAACCTGAAATCCTTCCTCTTTGCAGACATTCACGAAACAGAAGAAAATGTCCCCAAAGAATGAATGACAGAAAATGTTAGAAGCCCCAAAGCCCCACCCTCCCCCTCCCAAGTAACAGCAAAAGCATCAACCTTCCCCCCCTCTGTCTCTCCCCAAAAGCATCAACCCCCACCGCTCGCTAAGCAAGCAATAGCAAAGCCCCCAGAGGCAGTGATCTGGAGTCCATCGAAAACTACTGTCCATCCCAACACTTGGCAATCTCAGACAGGCTCTCTCTCTCTCTCTCTCTCTCTCTCTCTCTCTCTCTCTCACTAACGAGGGAGAGACAGAGTATCGCTCCTGCAACAGATGAGAGGGAGATCAGTAGCTCGGCGCTTAGATCAAAGAAGAAGCTGCAATTCCCACTGTTTATGGCAGTGCAGTTAGATAAAAGGGAAGCCCTGTCACTCACAACGATATTGCTGTCAGTGAAGGTGACCGGATCAGTTACCAGGTGTCATACTTTGGTGAATTGTTGTTAGGTTAACCTTTGAGATAATCTTATGATGCCACGGTAATGTAGTGGTGAGTGAGACGCTCTTAAAGCCAGAGTTCGGAGTTCAATCCCAGCATCCTCTGTAGGGCAATTGTATCTCTTCTCCATTGAATGTGTGGGTTTTCACCCACAGTTCAACCTAGCTGGTAGGTTAATTGGTCATTGTAAATTGTCCTGCTGTCGGGGTCATCAGGGGTTGCTGGGCAGTGTGACTTAAAGGGCCGGAAAGCTCTATTCCTCCCTGCATCTCTAAATACAATAAATCAATAAATGTTCAGCTTGTAGCATAGTGTGAAAGGGCGATAAGGGAAGGGTAACCTTGTGTAAGCTTAAACACGAGGAATTCGTGTAAGACAGTCCTGACGAAGGGTCTCAGCCCGAAACATCGACTGTACCTCTTCCTAGAGATGCTGCCTGGCCTGCTGCGTTCACCAGCAAATTTGATGTGTGTTCCTTGTGTAAGCTGCTACTTTAAGAATAAAATTACCTTCTAATGTAGAAGTTGCAGTAAGGCAAGGGTGAAGGACAATGTCCAGGCGAGGATAGCCTCGGGCAGTTGAAATCCAGTGACACCACCGGAAGACACCTTATTACAGACAAGATATGACTGTAATGTGCAATGTGCTTCTGCAGTTCGGGCCTCACCAGCACCCCACTCAGCACTAGTGACTGTGAATCTAGTGAAACTAGTGCCGGTGACTGTGGCAATGTGCACTCAAGCCAGGTGAGTAAGGCCTCTGTAGTCAGACTTTCCTAGAAAGGTCTTTCTAAAAGACAACATCCCTTTTGCACAATAGGGGTGCTGGAGGCAGGCGAGATAGAAATAACAGGAGGACATCAAACACACCAAACAACTAAGGGACAATTGCTTTACTACCTTCAAAATCTCATCAGTTGTCCGCTTAAAGCTTTGATTGCCTCTTAACACCTTTACTCTGAATGGTGATTGATCTTGCAGGTGAGGAATTCAAACATACGCAATTTACCAAATGGTCAATATTCATAGCTGATAAGGTAATTCTATATAAAAATTGCAGTTTCCTGTCATGGCTTCAGAACAGCAAGGATGACAGGAGCCATGCCGTCCTCCTTGTGCACACGTAAAATTAAAAGAATGTCTGAGTCGAACAAGAGTGTGTGTTCGAGGCCTGGTTATTTTAGTTATTTAATTTATTGGTAATGATACCAGCCTCTCAAGAAGCTTTACCAGGATGCTGCTTGGATTAGAAGACAGGCGCTATGAGATGAGATTGGACAAACTCGGGGTAGTTTTTGCTGGAGTGGTGGAGGCCCATAGAACTTTATAAGATTATGCTCAGATAGAGAACACAGGTTGAATCTTTTTCCCAGGGTCAATAATAGAGAGCATTTGTTTAAGGTGAGAAGAGGTAAGTTCAAAGGAGATATGGAGTGGGACGGGGGACAAAATTATTACACAGGGAGAGGGCTTGGAATTTATTGCCAGCGTTGGGGTGGAGGTAAATACAACAGTGCCTTTTAAGAGGCTGTTGGATAGGCAGAACTAACATGCAGAGCATGGATGGATATGGACGTTGTGTAGGCAGAAGATATTAGATTAGTTAGGCATTTAATTACTCACTTAATTAGTTCAAAGTTTCAAGGTAAATTTATTATCTAACTCAAGACGTCTCAATCTTTTTCATGCCATTGACCCCCTACCATTAACAGAGGGGTCAGTGGAACCCAGGTTGGGAACCCCTGATCTAAGTACGGTTCTGTCACCATATACCACCATGAGATTCATTTTCTTGCAGGCATTCACAGTAGAACAAAGAAATACAATAGAATCAATGAAAAACTACACACAGACTGAGAAGGAACTGATACGTCGTTGTTGTCGTGGCTATCCCTCGAGGTCGAGGATGATGGTCTTCGTTCTGAAGAAGTGGCCCACAGAGTGAAGACACCTGTGCGTGTATTTGTTTAACGTGTACTTGATGTTGCACTCCAAGAAGCACACGATACTTCACAAATCAACCAACTGATTCCAATGGCATGGAAACCACGATGACTGGAGCTGATGGATTTGTTGCAGCCTTCATCCGCCTTCACAACCGTTGAGTTCAAAGTAACTTCGTCCGCCTGTTCCACCGCTGAGGCCTTGGTTGGATTGTTCTTTGTCAGGGACCTCACCCTCGACCTTACCGCCATGGGTGACCCGACCAGGAGCATAGCTCCAGACAGCATCGCTCTCGGGATCACAGGACCACACAAGCATCTCCACCGCGACAAGGCGATAATCCACGGAGAAAAACCGATATGTAAAATAAGACAAATTGTACAAATATAAAAAAAACAAAAAAGGTACACAAATAATATTGAGAATATGATTTGTGAAGGACCTGTCCCTCTGCTGTACCATTCTAGGTTCTATCCTAATGCCAAGATATTTCAACGAAGAAGAAATTCTGACGTTTAGTCAAATCTCTCTCAAAGTCATCGGCACAGCCAGTAATATTTTAATGAACGCTGTCCCATGAGGAGCACAATTTGAAATCAATGCAAGAACCAATAATCTCAGTGTCTGTGTTCATGGTCAGTCGTTCCTATTGTTCCTCTGCAGTGGGATAGAGCAGGCATTGCAGGTTTTAGTGAACGTTCTTAAGCTCTGTACAGAGAACGTGAGCTGATTCCCAATGATAATGTTAGCTAAAATAAATCAGGTGTTCAGCTGTTGGTGATAAAGCTTAATTCTGAAGGAGAACTGGGCATATCCTTCACAGGGAAAACAATAGCAGGGCTTTAGGGTGAGTGGCGAGTGGGACTAATTGAATAACTCTTTCAAGGAGCTGGCACTGACACAATGTGCCAAATCGATCTCTTTCCATGCTGTCTGATTGATAGGTTGTAAAACATTCCCATCTCTTGAGATCAACAGCATGTAGGTGTTTGGATTTGTGTAGCTCACTACCTTGAAATGAATAACTGAAGGCGATCATGATGATGGATGTAGAAATGAAATCCTATTGAATGATTTCAGTAGTCAACATATTAATATTATCTAATGAAAGAAGGATGCTTTGCATTCCTACAGTGCCTTTACAATCTCAGGATATCTTGACGCACTTTATACTAATGAACTACTTTTGAAGTATAGTTACTGTTGTAATTTTTTTTCCCTCTTAAGATGGTGCCAAACTGCAATCTTCATCAATATCATGGCTCAAACTTAGTTCCTTTTTAAGTTTATTGGGATGGTTTTGGGACAGAGAGGGGGAATTAGGCATCAGGTCTAGGGATGTGGAGGAGTGAGAGGTCGTGTTCCCGCTCCGTGTTCAAAGTCCAGCGATGTGGACGGGCAACGAAGGACCCGTCCACAGTCCAGGCGTCCGCTCTGCGCTCAGAGGCCGTGCGAGCGGGAGGCATGAGGGCCGGTCGGTCGGCATGCCCGGAGTTTGAGCCTGGTGTTCGTCTGGGGATCATTGGCTAGTGTGGTGGTAGAAGTCAACGATCAGAGTCTGGAGGTTCGTTAGAAGTCTGGAGCCTGGAGACCTGTCCTGGGTTGGTGGATTGTCCGTGTGGGTGGGTGGGTGGAAGTGAGGATGGGAGGGCAGAAAGGGACTCGTTTTGCTGTTGTTGTTCTGTTTCTTATGTCCAGTTCTGTGTCGTTCTGCTGAGTATTGTGGGTACGCGATCCTGGTGCCGGAATGTGTGGCGACACTTACATACCTCTAGGTAGTGTTGGTCACAAATGCAAACACTGTACGTTTCAATTTACACGTGATAGGTAAATCTGAGTCTGCAAGGATTTTCACATAGTGAGCTCCCACTATCAGCAAGGAGCTGATGATCATTTAATCTGTTTCTGGGTGTTGAGTTTGGGATAAGCAAAGGTCGGGGCATCAAGGAGAACTATTCTTGCCTTCACTGGAACGAGAGGCCTCAGTTTAACATCTGGTCAAAAACAGCTCTTGACAGAGAGGCGTTCCCTCAGGGCGGCAGTGAAGTGTCAGTCTAGAGTCAGGATTCCCAAACTTTTTTATATCATTAATCGTGGGGTCCATGGACCCCTGGCTGAGTAAAGTATTGTGATATATTTAGCAAAACATACAAGATAACTTAGGGTGAAAGGCAGAACAAGCCTGTGCCACACAATTATACCCGTGTGCCCAACTACAACACCCGTGCTGTTTCAATGACCAACGCAGTTCGAGGATGTACTGGGGGCAGCCTGCAAGTGTCACCATGCCTCTGGTACCAATGTAGAATGCCCACAACTTACCAAGCTTCACCTGTACACCTTTGATATGTGGGAGGAGATTAGAGCATCTGGGGGTGGGGGAGCCCAAACAGTCACAGGGAGCACATACAAACTCCTTACAGCCAGCAACGGGATAGACCTGGGTTATGGGTACACTAGCCATTCCGCTAACGGCTACGCTACCATGCGGCCCCTCTGTAGAGAGGGCGGAGGAATAGACGGTCCGGGCTACAACTACGTAGAAATCTTTGCAGGGCATCTGGTCAGTGGAGAAAATGGGTCACTGGGCTTTGTAACCAAAAGCTGGAGGTTAAGTTAAACTGTTATAAAATATGAGTTATACTGTTACCATAACCCCATTACAGCACAATTGATCACAGATCGTGGTTCAATGCCCAATCTTGTCTGCAAGCAGTCTGTATGTCCTCCTCCAGTTTCTTCCCACATTCCAAAGGTGTACAGGTTGGCAGGTCACAAACAAGAGAACATCTGCAGATGCTGGAAATCCAAGCAACACACACAAAATGCTGGAGGAACTCAGCAGGCCAGGCAGCATCTATGGAGAAAAGTGCAGTCCTGCTGAAGGGTCTCGGTTTTAAACGTCAACTGTACGTTTCTCCATTGATGCTGCCTGGCCTGCTGAGTTCCTCCAGCATTTTGTGTGTGCAAGTTAGTAGGTCAATTGGAAGCTTGGGTATACTTCGGTGATGTGGATTTATTGGGCTGGAAGGGGCCTGTTACCCTGCTATATCGCTAAATAAATCAATAAAATTTAATGTCCATTGCTGGTCACTGTGATTCAGGAAGGTTGTGAAGAGCCTGGAGAAGATGCAGTAAGGATTTACTCGAAGAGACCCAGGGATGAGCTCTGAGGTTAGACTGGAGAAGTGGGGTTTTCTCTGAAGAAAAGATGATTGGGAGGAGATTTGAAAGGGGTGAATGAGGCTTAGGTAGAAGATTTTTCTTCTAGTGGTTTTTCTAAGGAGCAGGGGGATCCAATTCAGTGTTGGCCAGAAGACATGAGAGATATGAACCTCGGGAGAGGCGTGGAATGCCTTCCCTCCAGGATGGTGGGAATACAAGCAGTCTGGAACTGGATGTGCATTTGAGGGCCATGGGAGCAGAATGGGTGATGAGACGGATTACTCTACAATTATCCATCACACTCTCAATGGGCTGATTAGCCATTCTTTTTATGATCCGATAATTCTATGCAGCCAAGCCTTTGAAAACAGATTTGGACCTGAAACGCAAGCTAATGACAATTAAAATCCAGGAATTACTATTCATCTCTTCCATGAACCTTGTGGTCAAAGGTCCATCACATCAACTGAGGAATGCTTTTGACTACTGTACTGTGCGGTGTTATTTCAGCCCCCTGTCCTCTCCGAATCAATGCATTAAATCCACTCGCTTTTGCTGCACAGTATGTGGGATTAAATATGACATTTATAGGCTTCAGACTACAAAGGGAGCGCGGCATGTTTCATTTCTTGAAAGGTCAACCCTTATCCTAGTTACAGAACTGTATTACATGCCTGACATTAAAAGGAAGAAAATGAATCCATCGAGACGGCACGGCTGTGTTTCATTTAACCTCAGCTGGAAAAACACTGCACAGTTCTCATACACTCATCCATTATGTTGAGCATAGAATAATACAACACAGTACAGGCCACAATGTTGCGCCAACCTTTTAACCTACTCCAAGATCAATCCAACCCTTCCCTCCTACATAACCCTCCGTTTTTCTATCATCCATGCACCTATCCAAGAGTCTCTTAAACTTCCCTAATGTATCTCCCTCTACCACCACCCTGGCAGGGTGTTCCACACACCCATCACAAATATATCCCTCCGATTCCACACTTCTGCTTTCCTCCTATCACCTTAAAGTTATGCCCTTTTATATTAGCAGTTTCAGCCCCGGGAAAAAGTTTCTAGCTATTCACTTTTTCTATGTCTCTTACCATCTTGTCAAGTCAGCTCTCATCCTCCTTCGCTCCAAAAGAATAGCCCTAACTCACTCAACCTTAACTACTCAAGCAGTGTAGTGGTTAGCACAACGCTTTACAGCGCAGGTTCATTTCCCACCGCTGCCTGTAAGGAGCTTGTATGTCCTCCCTGTGACTGCGTGGGTTTCCTCCGGGTGCTCCGGTTTCCTTCCACAATCCAAAGATGCACTGGTTAGTAGGATGACTGGTCATTGTAAATTGTCCTGTGATTAGGCTGGGATGGGGCTTGAAGGTTCAGAGGGGCCTATTCTGCACCTTATCTCAATAAAATAGTGCGTGGAATGGGCTGCCGGCGGCAGTGGTGGAGGTGGGAACGATAGGGTCTTTTAAGAGACTCCTGGGTGGATACATGGAGCTTAGAAAAATAGAGGGCTATGGGTAAGCCCAGGTAGTTCTAAGGTAGGGACAAAATACTCTGCAGATGCTGGGGTCAAAGCAACACTCACAACACGCTGGAGGAACTCAGCAGGTCGGGCAGCATCCGTGGAAACGTTGACGGATTGCTTCCATGGATGCTGCCCAACCTGCTGAGTTCCTCCAGCATGTTGTGAGTGTTGCTCTAAGGTAAGGACATGTTCAGCACAGCTTTGTGGGCCGAAGGGCCTGTATTGTGCTGTAGGTTTTCTATGATTTCTAAAAAAAAAAATCAATAAAATTTTTCTCATAAGACATGATCTCTCATCCAGGCATCCTGGTCAATCTCTGCACCCTCTCTAAAGCTTCTGCGTCCTTCCTATAATGAGGTAACACAACATTCCAAGTGTGGACACACATCAAAGTTGCTGGTGAACACAGCAGGCCAGGCAGCATCTCTAGGAAGAGGTACAGTCGACGTTTCAGGCCGAGACCCTGCGTCAACAGGATTTTTCAGAGCTGCAACATTACCTCATGACACTTGAATTCAATCCCCCAACTAATGAAGGCCAAGTTCAGGCATCAGATCAGCCTGCCTTGGAATTAATGGTATTTGATAAGTCACATCCCAGATCCACTAGTTTTGCCTCTAGGTAGCTGAGAAATCCTGCTGGGATAAAGTGATACTGTCCACGCCGTCCAAGATGCCCAACTCAGCTTGTCCCATTTACCAGTGTTTAGCCCATAACACTCTTAACTCTTCCTGTCCAAGTGTTTTTTTGCATGTCATTATTGTACCTTCCTCAATTCTTCTGGCAGCACATTCCACATACCGTATGGATGGCTGATATTAGAATTGGTGTAATTCCACACTGGTGCAGTGGGGGGAGGCAGCTTAGTGGTTGTGCCACCGAGGTAGAGTAGGTGGTAACGTCTTTTTCATCTACATTGAAGAATCGAATTTTTGTTCAACTTTCCATTCCCTTTCTGACATGTCTGTCCATGGCCTCCTCTATACCCACGATGAGGCCAAATTCAGGTTAGAGGTGAAACACCTCAGATTTCATCTGGATAGCCTTGAAACTATGTATCAAATGTACTCCCCCTTCCCTGGGGATGTTGGAGGGACAGTGTAGAGGGAGCTTCAATGTTCTACAAGGATGTTCTACGCGTCTGTGGTGGCCAGTGCGATCATGTTTGCTGTTGTGTGCTGGGGCAGCAGGCTGAGGGTAGCAGACACCAACAGAATCAACAAACTCATTCGTAAGGCCAGTGATGTTGTGGGGATGGAACTGGACTCTCTCACGGTGGTGTCTGAAAAGAGGATGCTGTCCAAGTTGCATGCCATCTTGGACAATGTCTCCCATCCACAACATAATGTACTGGTTGGGCACAGGAGTACATTCAGCCAGAGACTCATTCCACCAAAATGCAACACTGAGCGTCATAGGAAGTCATTCCTGCCTGTGGCCATCAAACTTTACAACTCCTCCCTTGGAGGGTCAGACACCCTGAGCCAATAGGCTGGTCCTGGACTTATTTCCTGGCATAATTTACATATTACTATTTAACTATTTATGGTTTTATTACTATTTAATTATTTATGGTGCAACTGTAACAAAAACCAATTTCCCCCGGGATCAATAAAGTATGGCTATGACTATGACTATGACTATCTAACCTGTGATCCCCCGTTCCTGGAGATGTTTGAGGGACACTGTAGAGGGAGCTTTACTCTGCCTGTGTTGTTCCTACCCTGGGGATGTTTTCATAACATTGACATTGCTCACAAACATATAATAGTTTCAATATTCAGCACATCACCACTTTCTGCATCATCAGATCTAAAATAAAGCAGAACTGAAGAGCCTTTGCAGATAATCACCCTGGTGTTGATGATGTTCCATCACATATGTTCAGAAGAGACAATTAGTACACAGCAATTTCAAAATGAATTACTTCCCAATTTCGAAAATGTACTTTGGAAATTTTCATTAACTTAATGACCTGCTTGGAAAATTAAAGCAACAATAAATTGTGGCTTAATTTTCCTGAGAATATTTTCAAAAGGGGATAAATTGTAATCAAGTACAAAACTGAAGTATTAACCATGCAATTAAAATGGAACACTTTCTAATTCAGGTACCTGGTGTTAGAATTAAACATTTCCAAAGCTGGAACATTTTGGGTTAGATAGAGTGTCCTATCCAATGTTCCCATGGGAGGGACACCCCAGGCTAGATACAAAGCCAAGCCTCTTCCACATGGTTCCATTACACATTCCAAGGGCAAGGACGGGACTGGTGAGATACCAACTAAAGATCCCTTTACACTGTCTCATCACAAACTCCCCGGACAGGGGCAGTGCCGTGTAAGGCAACAAACAATCTGCTCGAAGAACTCAATGGGTCAAGCAATACCCATAGGAGGGAAGGAATTGTTAATGTTCTGGGTCAAATCTCTGCATCAGGACCGACATAGGGGTTTCAATCTGACACGTTGGCATTTATTTTCCTTCCGCCGATGCTGCTAAGTTCCACTGAGTTCCTCCAGCAGATTGCTCTGTGCGTTGGTCCAGATCCCAGATCTGCAGTTTGCATCTCCAGTGCTGAGCAATGGCATCTCTACGCCATCCAATCACATGCTGCCAGGACATGTACTGAACCTGTTCAATACAAGATAAAACATCACCCATGCTGTTCTAGGGGTTCCCAAACCTTTTCATGCCATTGACCGAGAGGTCAGTGGACCCCAGGTTGGGAACCCCTGCTGTAAATCAAACTCAGGATCCAACATCTGCCCCAAAAGCCTGAGGTAGAGATGTCTAAATATATCACAGCCTACGTCACACCATTGAAAAATACACTCAGTATTAAGTACATCTTTATTAGGTACATCTGCACAAATGCTCATTAATGCTAATATCCAATCAGCCAATCACATGGCAGCAACTCAGTAAATAAAAGCATGCAGACATGGTCAGCAGGTTCAGTTGTTGCTCAGAACAAACACTAGAATGGGGAAGAAATGTGAGCTAAGTGACATTGACATTTGAATGACGGTTGGTGCCGGTGGGGGGGCGGGGTGTAGTTTGAATATCTCAGAAACTGCTGATCTCCTGAGATTTTCACACACAACAGTCTCTGGAGTTTACGGAGGATGGTATGGAAAACTAAAAACATCCTGTGAGCAGCAGTTCTGTGGGTGAAAAGACATTGTTAATGAGAGAGGTCAGAGAGAATGGCCGACTGGAAGACAACAGTATCTCAAATAACCAATGATTTGTAACAGTAGTGTGCAGAAAAGAACACACAACATGGGAGACCTGGAAGTGAATGGGCTGCAGAAGCAGAAGACCATGAACATTCCCATTGCCTCCATAACTCAATATTTCCCACTGGAATCACTGGAACCCCTGGTCCGGAACCGGGGTCTGTTCTGCTCAGATCCGAGGGGGAACTCCCTCACGGAAGTGAAGAACAATCTCACCAGGATGGGTTCCCACTGCTGGACCAGACCTCAAGAGTCTATTAGTAGATCTGGGACCTTCACACTTTACAGAAGCCCAGATCTGCTTCCCCTTCTTTCAGGAGCACCATCTTTGTAACGTGTGGTTTTTCATGGATTCTATTGTATTTCTTTGTTTTCCTGTGGGTGCCTGAAAGAAAATTAATCTCAAGATTGTTTATGATACACATTCTTTGACTAAAAGAAACACTGAACTGCGAACTTTGAATTTAAGTGAGCAAACAGACAAGTTTATGGAGTCGTACAGACCTGTCAGCTGTGTGAGTCTACACCAACCACCAAGCACTTGCAAGTATTTGGAATGTCTCACCCTGAAACGGTGACTTTTTACTCCCTCCCATAAATGCTGCCTGACCAGCGGAGGTCCTCCAGCATTTTGTGTGTGTTACCTATTTATATTAATCCTACATGAACCCTATTTTCTTCTATTTATTTATTTATTCATTTACTTGTTTATTTATTGAGATGCAGTGTGCAATAGGCCCTTCTGGCCCCTTGAGCTGTGCCACACAGCAATATCCCGATTTAATCCTAGCCTAATCACAGGACAATTTACAATGACCAATTAACCTACCAATCAGTACATCGTTGGACTGTGGGAGGACACTGGAGTAACGCAGTCACGGGGAGAATATGCTAACTGCTTACAGGCAGTGGCGAGAATTGATCCCGGGTCGCCTGTACTGTAAAGCATTGTGCTAACTACTACACTCATTCCTATTCTCCTCACATTCCTATTAGCATCCCCAGATTTTACCACTTATCCACAGACTAAAGGCAAATTAGAGCTTTACCTTACCAACCAGCACATGTTTGGGAAGGGAGAGGAACTTTGGGAAATAGAGGTGTATGAGATGATGGGAGGCATGGATCATGTGGATAGCCAGAGGCTTTTTCCCAGGGTTGGGATGGCTAACACGAGGGGGCATAGTTTTAAGGTGTTTGGAAGTACATACAGGGAGGATGTCAGGGGTAAGTTTTTCACACAGGGAGTGAAATGTACTGCTGGTGATGGTGGAGGCGGATACAATAGACTCTTAAGAGACTCTTATATAGGTACACAGAGCTTAGAAAAATAGAGGGCTATGCGGTAGGGTAATTCTAGGCAGTCTCTAGAGTAGGTTACATGGTCAGCACAACATTGTGGGCCGAAGGGCCTGTAATGTGCTGTAGATTTCTATGTTCCAAGTTCTAATCAGAGGAAGCCTACACAGTCACAGGCAGAGCATGCAGGCTCCACACAGACTGTGCCAGAGGTCGTGAACGAAGCAGCATTGCTGGAGTTGTGAGACTAGCAGCACCCAGTCAAAATCTGATCACACATATAGTGTTACCCAGGCATTGACAGCCACCCCTCTCACGGCATACACGCTGTAGAATAGGGACCGTTGCAGACATCTTTAAGACACAGTGCCTCAAGAAGGCAGTGTCTATCATTGATGCCTCTCACCATCCAGAATATACCTTCTTCTCATTACTACCATCAAGGGGGATGTACAGGAGACCCACACTCACTCAACATTTCAGAAACAGCTTCATGTTCTTACAAGGAAAGACTGAGCAGGCTACGACTTTTCTCTCTGGAGTGAAGGAGGGTGAGAAGCAACTTGATAGAAATGTACAAGAGATTTGATAGTGTGGACTGCCAGTGCCATTTCCCAGAATGGAAATCACTAATACAACAGTATATGACTAAGGTGATTGCAGGCAAGTATGGGGCGGGGGGGGGCGGGAAATGAGATAGATTAGTAGTAGTTGTTTTTTTCACAAAGAGAGTGCTGTACGGAATGCCCTGCCAGGGGTGGAGGTTGAGGAAGATACATTAGGGAAATTGCACAGACCCTTAGGAGGCACCCCACTTTCCCATTAATCCCCCCTCAATTCTGACTACCTGCACACCAAGCACACCCACTTACTGCATGGTTTTGGAATGTGGGAAGAAACTAGAGCACCCAGGGGAAACCTATGTAATCACAGGGAGAACATGCAAACACCACACAAACAGCACCAGAAATTAGCATCAAAGCCAGGTCACAGGTGTGCGAGGCAGCAGAACTACCAGCTGATTACTTTCAACAAGGTGACAAAGTGACCAACAAATTTTTTTTAAAGTCTCAAAATTCCCCTCCCCTCTCATTCTCCTCTCTTTTTCCTCTTCCCATTCTGGTTCTCCTCTTACCCCATCTGCCCATCACCTCCCTGTGATGTCCTTTCTCTTTCCCTTTCTCTCGTGGTTCACTGTTCTCTCCTAGCAGATACCTTCTTCTTCTCCCCTTTACCTGTCCCTCCTATCACCACCCAGCTTTTCACTTCATTCCTCCCTCTTGCACCTTCCTCCTTCCCTTCACCCAGCTAATACCTGCCAGCTTGTACTCCTTTCCCTCCCCCCCCCCCTACATCTTCTTATTCTGGCTTCTTCCCCCTTCCTTTCCAGTCCTGATGAAGAGTTTCAAGCCAAAACACAGACTGTTTATGCCTCTCCATAGATACACCATGACCCGCTGAGTTCCTCCAGCACTTTGTGTGCATTTCTCTGGATTTCCAGCATCTGCGGACTCCCTTGTGCTTAATATTTCATCAGCAAATGTGTATTAAGCATGTTTGATTTTTGAGACTAAATCCCATGCACTCCAGTTGTGGGCCATTATGGATGAAAGAACAGCGATTTACTGTTACTGCATGGATTGATTGGTATCCTGGAGAGGAACAGTTGGTCAAGATCAAAGAGATGGGTTGCTCAGTGATGGGGCAAACTTCCATCCAGAGGCAGATGGTAGGTTTTGATCAATAAATTTTCCGGAAATAGAGGAGGAATTTGGCTCAGAGTGAAGGACACGAGAGCCAACAAAGCCATACCTCATTTCCCATAGTTTAACAGCTACAAAACCCATCCTGAAACAAAAAGTCTCACTTTCGATGGATAAGAACATCCTCGAGACAAAATAATCTGCCTTTTCCTTGGGTGGAATCCAAGAATACTTGGAAATACACTCAGAGGCCACTTTATTAGGTACACCTGTATACCTGCTTGCTAATGCTACTATCAGCTAATCACATTTCAGCAACTGTATTCTTGTATGCATTAAGATGTGGTCAAGAGGTTCATTTGTTGTCCAGACCAAACATCAGAATGGGGAAGAAATGTGATATAAGTGACCTTGGGAGTGGAATGATTGTTGGCGTCAGATGGGGTGATTTGAGCATCTCAGAAACTGCTGATCTCTCGGGATGTTCACACACAACAATCTCTCGAGTTTACAGAGAATGATGCGAGAATCAAAAGATATTCAGCGAGTGGCTGTACTGTGGGCAAAGATGCCTTGTTAACGAGAGAGGTCAGATCAGAATGAACAGGCTGGTTCAAGCTGACGGGAATTGACAGTAACTGAAATAACCACACATTACAGAAGAGCATCTCTGAAAACATGTTGAACCTTGAAGTGGATGGACTACAGCAGCAAAAGACTACACCTGTTCCGAATAAAGTGCCACTGAAAGGATGTTACAATAAGATAAATACAGAGAGTTAAAGAGGTGATCATAATAGTTAAAAAAATTCTGCTCAAAAACTCAAATCTTTCAAGATTCATTAGAAATCTCATTCTCAATCCAATCTCCCAGAAGATAAGTAAGTGAATCTACGTACCATAACAAATGGTGCTGTAAGTTTTTAATTAACAACATTGATTGGAGAACCTACAAGAGTAATAGGCTGCCAGCAGGCTTGAGTGATTCTCTGGGCATGATGCACTTTTATTAGCCAGCAAAGCCCATCAAAGCCTGAAGCAGCACTGAGAACTGCGGCACATATTCTTACAAGCCATAGAGTCATAAAACACTACAGCACAGAAGCAGTCCTTCAGCCCATCTAGTCCATACCAAACTGTTAATGTTTCTAGTCCCATTGATCTCCACAGCCCTCCACACCTCTCCATCCATGTACTTACCCAAACTTCTCTTAAATGTTGCCATCGTGCCTGCATCCATCACTTCCACTGGCAGCTCGTTCCACACTCACACTGCCCTCTGAATGAAGAGCTCCCTCAGACACCCACATTTCACCCTTAACCCATGACCTCCTCTTCTAGTTTCCCTCAACCTCAGTGGAAAAAGCTTGCTTGCATTTGCCATATTTATACCCCTCATAATCTTTTCTATACCTCTGTCGAATCTCTCCTCATTCTCCTGTGCTCCAGGGAGTAAGTCCTAACCTATTCAACTTTCTCTACAATTCAAGTCCTCACATCCCAGCAACATCCTTGTGAATTTTCTCTTGTACTCTTTCAGTCTTATTGATATTTTCACTCTAGGTAGGTGACCAAAACCTTTAAAAAGGCAGAAATGATATTAGCGAGGATTTGGCAAAATTTGGCATTGGAAGGTCATCAAAACTAGAATCAGACCATCATCATCCATCAGTAGGAAGCCAACCTTCTCTCACTGGTAGTTACAGGAAACAGTTTTTCATTGTCGGACCTCCAGCTTCCTCGACATATTGATGATCCCAGACAGAGAGGCATATTCTCCGAGATAGATCAAAGACTGGCGATGAACATTCATTAAACGCTTGTGCTTAATATGAATTGGATCACTCAGGAAAAGATTAAACAGACCAGAGCTATGACTCTCTGCAAATGGGAAAGCTGAGAGCTGATTAGAATGCTTAAGTTATGAGGGGAGTTTGACAGAAACAGTTTACATATTGCCTTTCCTTCCCTTTCAAAAACCTTCACAATCAATGAGGGGAATTCTGAAGTAACAGACACAAAATGCTGGAGGAACTGGGCAGGCCAAGCAGCATTTACAGAAAAGAGAAAGCGGTCTAGGTTTTGGGCCCTGATGGAGGGTCTTGGCCCAAAACGTCGACTGTTACTCTTTTTCCATAGATACTGCCTGGCCTGCTGAGTTCCTCCAGTATTTTATGCGCGTTGTTTTGGATTTCCAGCATCTGCAGATGTTCTGGTGTTTGTGAATTTTGAAGTGTTATTATTGTAATGCACGGCAATTTTCCTCAATTTCCCAGAGACAGTGTAAGGTTAAGACCAAGTGTTCTGGGTTTAGTAATGTTAACCAAGTGGTAAATTTTGGACAACTGGAAGATCACTGTTCCATTTTGAAATTTTGTGACTCAGATTAATGTGCAGATTCATTTACTTATCACATGTACATCTCAACAGTGAAATGTGGCATTTGCATTAACAGCCAACACAAACTAAGGATGTGCTGGGGGCAGCTCGCAAGTGTTGTCACCTATTCTGAACAACACAAGCAACAACAGAACACCAGCAACCAAACAACTACCTCCTCCACCTATCACCTCCCCCCTTCTCACTTCAACTCTCCTCTCCCTACCCACCTTCCCCTTCATCTGATCTCACTTATCATCTGCCAGCTTCTCACTTCTCCCCACACAAACAAACACAAACACACACACACACACACACACACCCCTCTCTAACCTTAGGACAAGCCATTTCCAGGCCCCCAGCCTCCAGTGGACCCAAGGATCTTGACTTCCAGACCTATCAACTTTCGGGCTTTGATCCTCTATATAAACAGTGAAGAAAAGGCACAAGGCCTCTGTAATACCACATATGAAAGGCTGCTCCTCCATCGCCTCCATTACCACCTAGATCTTTCAGTCTTGGTTTCTGCAATGGGAATTGAACTCAGCAGGAGTGTAACCCACTGAGCCAAAGCTGAAAGGAGCACTGTTAGTCCACTAATATAAACCACAAACAGAAAACAGTCACTCTGTGACTATTGACAAATATGTCACAAAAAAAATTAGAGAATGGTTAGACCATTGAATTCACTCCTCCAAGGAGCATACAAACATAGAGGTTAGGAACTAGAGTAGAAGTCCTCTTGGCCCTCGGGCTTGGTTTGTCATTTAATCGGTTATAGCCAATTGTTACCACAACTCCCTGCCCCACCTGTCCTCATAACTCTTCACTCCCTTTGTTTGTCAATATTCTATGACCTCGGCCTCAGAAATATTCAAATACCCTGCTTCATCCAGTCTTTCAGGAAGACAATTCCAAATAGTCAGCAATACTGGAGATCCTGCAGGTGCTGGAAACCCAGAAGAATGCCTACAAAATGCTAGAGGAACTTAGCAGGTCATGTAGTATCAATGGAGGTGAATAAACTGTCGATGTTTTGGGCTGAGACCCTTCATCAGGACTATAAAGGGTGGAGGCAGATACCAGAATAGGAAGGCAGGAGAAGAGGGAGTAATACAAGCTTTCAGCTGGTAGGTAAAACCAGGTGAGGGGGGAGCTAGGTGGGTGGGAGAGGGGGGATGAAGTAAGAAGCAGGAAGGCGATAGGTGAAAGATGTAAAGGGCTGAAGAAGAGGGAATCTGATCGGAGAGGTGAGTGGACCAAGGGAGAAAGGGAAGGAGGAGGGAAACTAGAAGGATGTGATGGGCAAGTGAGAAGGGAAGGGGTAAGTGGGGAGCCTGAAAAGGGAATGGAAAAATAGAAAAAGAGGAGGGGGGGACACATAAAGAGCTCTTTTTATCTTAATCTCTCAAGCTTCTTTTGCCATATTGTGCACTTGTACACCCCCCCCCCCATGTTATCAACCCTCTTGTGAACGCAGTAGTCCAATGCTATCTACATCCCGCAACCAAAGCTTCACAAAAGTCAGGAGATCCCAGGGAATGCATGTGGAAGTGGACCAAAACTTCAAGGGATCTCTGGATGAGTTGACAACTGAATGATGCTCCTGAGTATATTAAATCCATTGTCCTCTCTCATTTGGGTAATTGACCAATATTTTTTTCTCTGCCTCTCTGCTTCTCTTCCTGTAATTCTCCAACTTCAACTGTAATTGAATACAAAAAACTTACTTGTCTCCTTTAATGCTGATTTATATCTGCTGCTGGAGCTGTAATTATCTTTCAGTAATTTCATTTTACCACCAGTTGTTGGAATCCTGTGGCACCAGGCAGCTGCTCAAAGCCCATCTCTCTGCAGGTGCCTTCACACAGTGCTCCGTCTAGTCATCGACTGCAGACTGAGGTGGTCCTGGGCTCGAGACCCACTGTATGAGCCAAGGTCTAAACTGGAACCACAGCACAGCACTGTCACAGGACCCACTTCTTGGATGAGACTTAGACTCCAGTCTTCTGTAATGGCTGCACCCATCATCAAGGGCCCCCACCAACCTGGCCATGCTCTCTCCTCACCACTACTGTTGGACGGGAGGTACAGGAGCCTTAGGTCCCACACCACCAGGTTCGGGAACAGTTACTACCCTTCAACCATGGGGCTCTTGAACCAGTGTAGATAACTTCAACAGTGAACTGATTCGAAAACCTATGCTTACTGAATGTATGAAAATGTGCGTGGGTATATATATTAATTTTTATATATATGTACATATTTTATTTGCACAATTTGTCTTCTTTTGCACATTAGATGTTTGTCAGTCTTTATATATGTATTTTTCACTAATTCTATTGTATTTCTTTATTTTCATATTTGTCTGCAAGAAAATGAATCTTGAGGTAGTATATGGTGACAGATCATTACTTTGACTCTGACTGAAAGACCTGCCCGATGTTTATCCTCCCTTGTTCTCAATAAAAATAGATTATGTGGTCATTACGCAGGTCAGCACAGTAGTGTAGCAGTTAGCGTAATGCTTTCTTCTTCTTCAGTTGTCCATCGAAATCCAATGACAATGTCTACTCCTTTAACGGTGAGATCTTTGATGACTATACAGTCCTATCCTAGACCCACAGGCTCTATTGCAGGTGAGACGTGTATATGTGGTAGTGGTGGCAACCATGGCTGCATTTCTCCTGGCTCTCTTCTGGTTGTTCTTTCCACCTCCAGCTTTACAGCACCGGCGATAGGGGTTCAATTCCCTTTGCTACACGTAAGATGTTTGTATGTTCTCCCCATGACCACATGGGTTTCCTCTGGGTGCTCCAGTTTCCTCCCAGTCTGCCAAAGATGTACTGGTTAGGGTTAGCAACACACATCAATGTCGCTGGTGAACGCAGCAGGCCAGGCAGCATCTCTAGGAAGAGGTGCAGTCGATGTTTCAGGCCGAGACCCTTCATCAGGACTAACTGAAGGAAGAGTTAGTTAGAGATTTGAAAGTGGGAGGGGGAGGGGGAGATCCAAAATGATAGGAGAAGACAGGAGGGGGAGGGATAGAGCCAAGAGCTGGACAGGTGATTGGCAAAAGGGATACGAGAGGATCATGGGACAGGATCTCCCAGTGGCCACACATTTTAATTCCACATCCCATTCCCATTCTGACATGTCATCCACGGCCTCCTCTACTGTAAAAATGAAGCCACACTCAGGTTGGAGGAACAACACCTTATATTCCGTCTGGGTAGCCTCCAACCTGATGGCATGAACATCGACTTCTCTAACTTCCGCTAATGCCCCACCTCCCCCTCGTACCCCATCTGTTATTTATTTTTATACACACATTCTTTCTCTCACTCTCCTTTTTCTCCCTCTGTCCCTCTGACTATACCCCTTGCCCATCCTCTGGGTAACCCCCTCCCCCCCCCTTGTCTTTCTTCCTGGATCTCCTGTCCCATGATCCTCTCATATCCCTTTTGCCAATCACCTGTCCAGCTCTTGGCTCTATCCCTCCCCCTCCTGTCTTCTCCTATCATTTTGGATCTCCCCCTCCCCCTCCAACTTTCAAATCCCTTACTAACTCTTCCTTCAGTTAGTCCTGACGAAGGGTCTCGGCCTGAAACGTCGACTGTACCTCTTCCTAGAGATGCTGCCTGGCCTGCTGCGTTCACCAGCAACTTTGATGTGTGTTGCTTGAATTTCCAGCATCTGCAGAATTCCTGTTGTGTACTGGTTAGGGTTAGTAAGTTTTGAGCATGCTATGTTAGAGCTGGAACATATCCTTAGACTTTGTTGGTCATTGTCACAAAATGGCATATCTCACTGTATGTTTCAATGTTTCAATGCATACGTGATAAATGAAGCCAGTCTTTAAATCTTTATTTTTACATATTGAAAAAGACGGAGACAGGGCTACATCTCACGGCAGGCAATGCAAAGTAGTTTTAACTGTAGTTAAAACAGGGCAAAGCTGCTGTACACACAAGATATTACAAACCGCCTAGAGATGAGTGAATAGTTTACCTGAGTTTTAGTGCCTTCAGTTCATAATATTTATCCCAGAAAATGCATGGATGTCATTTCTATTTCATTTTGAAAGAACTGAACTCCCTCAAGAGAAAGCAGCCACCTCCCGTCAGAATCAATATCTGTGGCTGTGATTTCAACTTGGTTACACTTGAAGACCAAAGTTATTTTTTAAGTAACTGAAGCTGAACAAGGTTGCCAAGTGCAAACAGAACCTGAAAAATCCAAAGACAAAAGCCAATAATCTCTAAGGTCCACGAATAATTAGTTTGGATTGATGCCCTGAGTGAGTAGACTGTACCCAGGCAAACACACACAAAATGCTGGAGGAACTCAGCAGGCCAGGCAGCATCTAAGGAAAAAAGTACAGCCGACGTTTCAAGCCGAGACCCTTCGGCAGACCCAGCCGCTATATTGGAGACAGGTGAAATGATGGCGGGGTTATGTAATAACAGTATGGCCACGAGCACCATTACCCTGTGCCGAGTCACAATGCAAGTCTGACCTTTTATTGTGAGCTGCTTGATTTATCTACAACTCAGGGGCTCATTAAATTATCTCCCGTGAAAGCTCTCTTTATGATTGTTCTCAGCCCGTTCGGATGGTTCTCCTTCCACCAGGAACCCCCAACCCCTCCATTCGTCCCCCTTACAGCTTAACCATCACCTATCATCATTCAATTAAAAAAATAGGCAACATGTACCATCTATGCATGACTTGTAATAAGACCGTGAGACTTAGGAGCAGAATTAGGCCATTTGGCCAGTCGAGTCTCCTCCGCCATTCCATCATGGCTGATTTATTATCCCTCTCAACCATATTCTCCAGCCTTGTCCCATAACCTTTGTCGCTCTTACTAATCAAGAACGTACTGACCTCTGCTTTAACTAGAGGTAATCTGTTCCTAGGTAGCTGAGACACGCAATGGGTCTCTATAACTGACATAACATCCTGACCTCCATTTTAGATTGGTACTAGAGGTAGAGACGACTCAACCCCATTGCTTCTGACTGGGTGGCTGGAGGGAGCCAGTCCTAGGGTTGGAGGCCCAACTGGTTTGGGAGGGGTGGGAAGGGGGTTTGTTTTGCTGTTGTCGTTTTGTTTCGTTGTTGCTTGCCGAATGTCAGCTGCATGTTGTTCTGCTGAACATTGTGGGCGTGCCCTGTTGGCGCCACAATGTGTGGCAACACTTGCGGGCTAACCCCAGCCAACCTGATGACATGAACATTGACTTCTCTAACTTCCGTTAATGCCCCACCTCCCTTTCGTACCCCATCCGTTATCTATGTATTATCATTAATTTTTTTTCTCTCTCTTCTTTTTCTCCCTCCGTCCCTCTCACTATATCTTCCTCTGGTGCTCCCCTCCCCCTTTTCTTTCTCCCTAGGCCTCTTGTCCCATGATCCTCTCATATCTCTTTTGCCAATCAACTGTCCAGCTCTTAGCTCTGTCCCTCCCACTCCTGTCTTCTCCTATCATTGCAGATCTCCCCCTCCTCCTCCTACTTTCAAATCTCTTACTAGCTCTTCTTTCAGTTAGTCCTGACGAAGGGTCTCGGCCCAAAACGTCGACTGTACCTCTTCCTATAGATGCTGCCTGGCCTGCTGCATTCTCCAGCAATTTTTATGTGTGTTGCTTACATTGTGTTGTTCGTTAACACAAATGGCACATTTCACCGTGCGCCTGACAAATAAATGAATCTGAATCGGATTTTACCAATCCACTTGTCTAACGCAGGCAGCTGTTGCTTTTCTGTAGACTCATCAAATAACGGCAAGACTTGCATTGTTCATGTTATGGCGTGGCACGTCCCAGCCACAGTGCTCAGAGACAGACTCACAACACTGTACAATACAAACACAGGCCCTTCAGCCCACCATCTCCCCTTCTACCTTTCTGACCATCTCTCATAATCTTCTCTACCTCGATCAGGTCACCCCTCAACCTCTCCTGCTCCAGGGAAAACAGTCACAGTCTATCCAATCTCTCTGGAGCCCTCCAGTCCCTGCCGAGCCCCCAGAGAGGGTACACCGCTGTTGTCTTGTTTTGCGTCATTGTTGCTGGTTGTGTTGTTCTCAAACATGGTCAGCATGCTATGCTGGTGGAATCTTTGATTAAGCTACACACACAAAATGCTGGTGAACGCAGCAGGCCAGGCAGCATCTATAGGAAGAGGTACAATCGACGTTTCGGGCCGAGACCCTTCATCAGGACTAACTGAAAGAAGAGATAGTAAGAGATTTGAAAGTAGGAGGGGGAGGGGGAGGGGGAGGGGGAGATCCGAAATGATAGAAGTAGTCAGGAGGGGGAGGGATGGAGCTAAGAGCTAAAAAGAGCTGGGGTGATATACTGCGTCCGGTGCTCCCGGTGCGGCCTTCTATATATTGGCAAGACCTGATGCAGACTGGGAGACCGTTTCACTGAACACCTACGCTCCATCTGCCAGAGAAAGCAGGATCTCCCAGTAGCCACACATTTTAATTCCACATCCCATTCCCATTCTGATATGTCTATACATGGCCTCCTCTACTGTAAAGATGAAGCCACACTCAGGTTGGAGAAACAACACCTTATATTCTGTCTGGGTAGCCTCCAACCTGATGGAATGAACATTGACTTCTCTAATTTCCGTTAATGCCCCTCCTCCCCTTCTTACCCCATCCCTTATTTATTTATTATTATTTATTTTTTCCCCTTTCTTTCTCTCTCTTTTTTCTCCCTCTGTCCCTCTCACTATATCCTCTTCTGGTGCTCCCCTCCCCCCTTCACTCTCCCTAGGCCTCCCGTCCCATGATCCTCTCCCTTCTCCAGCCTTGTATCCCTTTTGCCAATCACCTGTCCAGCTCTTGGCTCCATCACTCCCCCTCCTGTCTTCTCCTATCATTTCAGATCTCCCCCTCCCCCTCCCACTTTCAAATCTCTTACTATCTCTTCTTCTAGTTAGTCCTGATGAAGGATCTCGGCCCGAAACGTCGACTGTACCTTTTCCTAGAGATGCTGCCTGGCCTGCTGCGTTCCACCAGCATTTTGTGTGTGTGTTGCTTGAATTTCCAGCATCTGCAGATTTCCTCGTGTTTGCGTCTTTGATTAAGCTGACTACTTCACTGAAGCAGTGAGGAGTATAGAGGGGAGGCAGGTTCCTGTGACGTGATGAGCTGAGTCTACAACTCTCTGCTATCATGTATAGAGGAGATGCTATGCCAAGCCATTACACTACCCCACTGTGTTCAGACTTCTACGATAAGGTGGATGCTTGGCCTCATAATCTACCTCATTATGATCTTGAATAGTCTTCTGTCTCTTTCATAAGTCTTATGAAACGTCAGCTGTTTACTCCTGTCCATAGGTGCTGCCTGAACTGCTGAGCTCCTCCAGCATTTGTGTGTGTGTGTTACTGTTTGTTACAAGATTGGGAGCCGCAGTCAGACTAGTCTGGGTGAGTAACCTCAGCGTGGTTTGTAATTGGTGCCCACCGTGGCGACAATGTGTTGGTGCTAGAGGGACTTAGTATAAGGTCAAGGAGCCAAATGCCAGAAGGTATCAGCTCAGTGAAGGGCAAAAGCTTCACAGACAGATACCCAATGCACTCCTGCCAGCTGCATTCAGAAAGCTAATATCCTGCAGTCTGACCGATGCACATGTTCACTGGGAGAGCTCACCACAGTTTAGATTGGATTAAGTTCAATTAGATTTATTTATTACACGGGCATCAAAACATACAGAGAAATGTGTCATTTGCGTCCACAACCAACGTAGTCCGAGGATGGGCTGGCAGCAGCCGGTAAGAGTCTTAATCGTGGGATAGAAGCTGTCCTTAAGCCTCAAGTGGTGCATTCAGGCTTTGGTATCTTCTGCCCCACTGACTCTTCCTGATTCTTACTGCTGCACCATAGAAAGCATTTTGTCTGGGTGTATAATGGCTTGGTGTGGCATCTGCTCTGCACACAACCACAGGAAACTGCAGAGAGTTGTGGACGGAGCTCAGCACGTTACCGAAACCAGCCCACATCAAAGGAGTATAGAATCTGTCTACACTTCTCACCGCCTTGGTAAAGCAGTCAGCAGAGTTAAGGAAAACACCCAACCCAGCCCAGACATTCTCTCTTCTCCCCTCTCCCACCGGGTCATAGGTTTACGGTGAAAGATGAAATGTTTAAGGGGAAACTCCACACAGAGGGTGGTGCGAGTGTGAAACGAACTGCCAGTGGAACTGGAGGATGCAGGTTCAATTGTAAAGCTTAAGGGAAGTTTGGATAGGTACAATGATGGAAGGGATATGGTCCTGGTACAGGCAGGTGGGACTATGTGGAAGACCAAGTCAGCATGGATTAGATTAGATTCCACTGTACTGTCATTGTGCCGAGTACAGATACAAAGCCAATGAAATGCAGTCAGCATCTGACCAAAAATGCAAAGAATAGTGTTATTTACAAAATAACTGCAAATAAAAAAGTGCTACAGCACACAAATATAAAAGTACTGAGACAGTACAATATGGGTGCAATACTGCTTAGCGCTGTGATGAGAGGTTCAGCAGGGTCACAGCCTCGGGGAAGAAGCTCTTCCTGTGCCTGTTGGTGCGGGAGCAGAGGCTCCTGTAGCACCTACCGGATGAGAGGAGAGTAAAAAGTCCATGGTTAGGGTGAGATGCATCCTTGATAATGCTTTTCGCCCTGCCCAGGCAGCGTTTATGGTAAATGTTCTCAATGGTGGGCAATTGGGTGCCGATAATCCACTGGGCAGTTTTCACCACATGCTGGAGTGCTTTGCAGTCCGATACGGGACAATTGTCATACCATACTGAGATGCAGTTGGTGAGTATGCTCTCAATGGTACAGCGGTAAAAGTCCGTCAGTATCCTGGGACAGAAGTGAGCTTTCTTGATGTTCCGCAGGAAATAAAGTCGCTATTGTGTCTTTTTGATCAGGATGGAGGAGTTCAGGGACCAAGTGAGATCCTCGGAAATGTGGACACCAAGGAATTTGAAGCTTGATACACGCTCCATTACAGCTCTTTTGATGTAGATGGGGACGTGAGTGTGACTGCTGGCATGCCTGAAGTTCACAATGATCTCCTTGGTCTTCTGGGCGTTAAGGGCCAGATTGTTGTCGGCACACCACGCAGCCAGGTGCTGGACCTCGTCCCTGTAGGCCGTCTCGTCATCCCCTCTGATCAGGCCAACCACCGTGGTGTCATCTACAAACTTGATTATGAAGTTAGAACCATGTACAAGAACACAGTCATAGGTGAAAAGAGCCGAAGGGCCTGTTTTTCTGCTGTAGTTCTCTATGACTCCCTCAGGTTCTTCCCCAAACCATGCCGACTTGGAAATATATCATCAGGTCTTCATCGTTGCTGGGTCTGCACCCTGAAACTCCCTCATCGAACAGCCCAGGCCACACAGACTGTTGCTGTTCAAGATGGCAACTGAGCCCTCCCATCCATGTTGCTATCCAATTTTTTTAAAATGTTACAGTTGAACCCACATCTGCCACTTCAACTGGCAGTTCGTTCCACACTCTCACCAACCTCCGAGTGAAGAAGCTCTCATATTCATTCCCTTAAATATTTCACCTTTCACTCTTAACCTATGACCTCAAGTTAATTTATTTTAGAGGTACAGTGTGGAACAGGCACTTCCAGCCCACCAAGCTGTCCTGCCCAGCCACCCACTGATTTAATCGATTTGACCCCGGCCTAATCACAGGATCATAAAACACAGGAGGAAAATTAGGCCATTCAATCCTTTGGGTCTGCTCCACCATTCCATCGTGCCTGATTTATTATCCCTCTCAACCCCATTCTCCTGCCTTCTCCCTGTAACCTTTGACACCCTGACTAACCAAGAACCTATCAACCTCCACTTTAAGTATACACAATGACTTGTCCTCCACAGATGTCTGCGGCAATGAGTTCTACAGATTCACCATCCCCTGGCTGAAGAAATTCCTCCTCAGCTCTGTTCTAAAGGGATATCCTTGTGTTCTGAGGCTGTGTCCTCCAGTCCAAGGCTTCCCAGCCATAGAAAACATCATCTCCACATCCACCCTCTCAATATTTGATAAGTTTCAATGAGATCTCCCCTCATTTTTCTAAATTCCAGCGAGTACAGTCCCAGAGTTACCAAACATTAACCCTTTACTGAAATATTAACCCTTTCATTACTGTGATCATTCTGATGAACCTCTCTGGACAGTCTCCAATGGCAGCACGTCCTCATTTAGATATTTGTGACCAAACTGTTCACAATACTCCAAGTGCGGTCTGACCAACGCCTTACAGAACCTTAGCATTCTAAGGCATCCACTAGTCTTGCGAGACCCTGGATCAGCGCCTGGAAAGTCTTCACTCTCCAGGGCGCAGGTCTGGGCAAGGTTGTATGGAAGTCTCCCCTCTCCACAACACCAATGCTGTCCAAGGGAAGGGCATTAGGACCCATACAGCTTGGCACCAGTGTTGTTGTGTGATTAGGTGCCTTGTTCAAGGACACAGCACGTTCCCTCAGCTGGGGCTCGAATGCACGACCTTCAGGTCACTAGTCCAATGCCTTAACCACTTGGCCATGTGCCCACACAATTAGCATTACATCTTTGCTTTTATATTCTAGTCCTCTCAAAATGAATGTTAATATTGTATTTGCCTTCCTTATCACCGACTCAGCTTGAAGTTAACCTTTAAGGAATCCTACACAAGGACTCTGTTGGAAACCACTGTTTTTTTTAAAAATGATACTTTTGATAAGATTTGTATTTTTTAAACAAACTCATGTATTTTTCACACTCACTGGCAGAAAGCGGTATAGCAGCTGAACTAGCGGTTTATCACCTTTCTTATTTTTCATTGGCACATTACCCATGTGATGTGGTTGTTTTAATTTTGTAGCTTAACTAATTTCTCTTTATCTGAGGTATTTCTTATCTCATCTATAAAAGTGATAGATTTTTCAGAAATGCCACGTTTGTTCTTTTGTCTTATGCCCCTTGGCATTGTTAGCCAGCTCTATATTTAGTTTGCTTATTATTTGTATGTTTGTTTGTATTCTAAGATAAACTGAAATCTTGGAATTAAGATTGCTCGCCATTCCTGAATCCTGGAAGAACCCCAAGGATCAGAAATTGAAGACAGATCCAACAACTCCCAAGCCTCTTTGCAACCTCTGATTTCTGAATTTTTTCCCCGTTTAGAAAGTAGTCTATGCCTTTATTCCGTCTACTATCGTTCATGACCATACAATTCCCGACACTGTATTCCATCTGCCACTTCTTTGTGCATTCTCCTTGCCTTGTTGTGCATTTAATATTTAATATTGTGTATCTAATGTTTGAGTAATCTTGAGTATACATTAGTTGATTAAGCTCTCTTCTTCCTTTAAATAATTTATTATGGGTTATATATAAAAATACATTAATTGCATACGTCATCACGCTACCACGTGATATGTGCACGCCTCACTGAAAGTAAAGGTGAAGTTACATTCATATTTCAGACTCCCCATGTCTTCCTTTTTGTTAGTTTAATGTTCTGAAGTTACAAAACGTAACACATTCCCAGTCTGACTAAGTCCCTTCTGCAGACTCCCTGCTTTCTCAGCGCTACCTGCCCCTCCATCTATCTTCGTATCGTCCTCAAACTTGGCCACAAAGCCATCAATCCCGTCGTCCAAATCATTGACATATAACGTGAAATGAAGTGGTCTCAACACCGACCCTTGCAGAACAGCACCAGGCACTGGTAGCCCTTTCTATTGGCTATTTGCCCCTTTTCCTCACGATTCATCACTTCTCTGCTGTGAACACTTAGGGAATAAATCAAGTAAAATGGTTTTTCCCTGATTGAATTGGAAGGTAAATGCATCCTCATTAAGCCAAGGTCACTGATACCAGCAGAGTGATTATTATTATGAATCACATCGCCATGTAATCACATTAACATACATATTTTATAAAGGGCCACCCTTCACCATCTATTACCCTGACTCATAGCTTTCAGGCCATTATATTTAGGTGAATTTTAACATAGATGATTTCAGGACCATTTGGCGGACAGAAGAAGAAAGCATAAATCAATTGCAAAGCATTAGGCACAGCTAAGGCTTGTCCCTTGTGTGATCTCTCCTCAGAACTAACAAATCAAAAACACAGCCACATCATACATTATTGGAAGTTTCTGCTAAGAGTTTGAAAAGGCAGGCTCAATCCTTCCGAATGGAGGTGGTCAGTGAGGAAATGTGAGGAAAGGGAGGTGATGGGAAGAGTAGAGGTGATGCGGGAAGGTGCACTGTGTCAAAAGATCGCACCGGTTTGCCTCATAGTTGAAAGCTAAACAATCAGCACATTGGTAAACAACCCATTAGCGAAGGGCAGCCGCATCTGCAACTTCAATTGTGTTAACTGTAACTTGTGCTCTGGTTAAAGAATTGTCCTTGGGCAAATGGTGAACCAACTGGCTCCGAACAATCGTTAACCAGCCTGGCTCTGACGATTCATTAACCTACTGGCTCCGAACAATTCATTAACCAGCCTGGCTCTGACAATTCATTAACCAACCCAGCTCAGGACAATTCGTTAACTAACCTGGCTCTCAAAGTTCATTAACCAACCCACCCCAGACAACTTGTAAATCATCACAGCGCTAACAATTTATGAACCAACCTGGTTCTGACAATCCATAAACCAGCCCAGCTCTGACACTTTGCTAACCGATCTGCCTCAGACAATTCTTTAACATTTTTCTTCTATCCATTTAACAATATCTGTTAATTTACAACACCATTCAGTCCAATTATGCATAATAACTCCCATTTCTACACTGTCAATTGCCTTCCAAGCACATTTGAAATGAACAAATGATTGACTATTAAGATCAATTTAGGCCAAAGTCAAAGTCGGGTTTATTTGTCATTTGTGCAGGCACATATACTGTGCGTACAGGTGTAATGAAAAAGTTACTTACGGCCAACATCACAGGATCACAACATCAGGGAAGCAGTGTTCACAAGGAAAAAAAAATAAATATAAATTATACACAATAGTTATAAGAAAGAACACAATCAGTACAAGGTCAATTTTAATCCAAAGTAGTCAAAATGGTGATAGTGCTGTTAAACTGTAGTTAGTCTAGTTGTTACTTTTCTTGTAGTTTGATTTTTCTTGTTTGTTTGCCATTTTTATAATTATATTATACGTGTAATTGTTCAGTGAAATACACAATAATTATAGCATAGCTGATTCTGTATTTTTCCCAACGTTTCTCTGTAGTACTTAAGGTTGTCATAGCTGGGGGTGGGGTGGTAATTGTGTTAAACTCCCACTACCTATTAAATTCTCTCAATGGCATCCATCTCAAATAGCCCCTGACCACCAACTCCAGTTCCTAGACTTCTTCTGTCGCAAAGCTACAATGCCCAGCAGAACCATTTCTACTGACAGGAGAAGGGGCAAAGGTGGGCTACCGGCACCTTAAAACTAATTGCTTAGGGCAGATGGGCTCGTTGGCAGTTCATCTTGGAGAAGGAAAACGCTGATCTCAAACCTCCGCTGCCATGCGGCTGTACCCACTCATGGGGAAGGTTCAGAAGTAAACCCCCAAGGAAAACTCCAGAGCTCCAGTCCTTGAGGCAGTCCTACATTGAATTCAAAGCTGATGGTCAACTCCAAGCCTGTCTCCAATCCTCCAGCCTCAAGACCCCAAACCTGTCTCCAAGCCTCCAGCCTCAAGACCCCAGCCTCCCGTCCTGCAGTCATGTCATGTCCTTGCCTGGTTCTGGGGCCTGAGCCTGAGGCAAGACCCAGGTTCTGGGTCCTTGTCCAGTCTCTGGCTCAGAGTTCAAGCCCGGGCTTCTAGTTCATAGTTCCTTGTCTGGTTTCCCTGTTTCTTGTCCATGTCCTAGCCCAGGTCCTGCATCCTTGTCCTGTTCCTAGTACTTCAGCGTCTGTGTCTTGCATTTGGGTCCGTTCCCAATGCCCCCATTGTGACACTAACTCGCTCAACCTATCCTCACAGGACAGGCTCTCTCGTCCAGACAGCATCCTGGTAAATCTTCCCTTCACCCTCTCTAAGGCTTCTGCATCCTCCCTATCATGAGGCAACTAAAACCAAAAACAATACTCCAAGTGGGGTCTAACAAGGGTTTTATAGAGCTACAACATTACCTCGCGGCTCTTGAACGCATTCCCCCAACTAATGAAGGCTACACATCATATGCCTTCTTAACCACCCGACCAACTTTGAGGGGTTTAGGGACATGGACCCCAAGCCCCCTCTGTGCCTCCACACTGCTTAGAATCCTGTCACTCACCCTGTATTCTGCCTTCAAGTTCAACCTTTCGAAGTGAATCATTTCACACTCGTTTGGGTTGAACTCCATCTGCCACTTCTTAGCCCATCTCTGCAGCCTATCAATTCCCCACTGCATTGTTTATCATGAATTATAACCAATAACATCAGAATCAGATTTATTTTCACCCGACACGAAACGTGCTGCTTTGCGGCAACAGTACCATGCAAAAACATAAAATTGTTATAAGTGAGCTGCAGAAGCGTGGATCGTAATATTGACACTTGTGTTCTGTTTGGAGTATCTCTGACATTCGGTAGTGAGCCTCATGAGGACTGTTTAAAGCAGACGATCTTATCCATAGACATGGTGAGAACATCCTGTTCCTCCGACGGGTTTGGCGTCCATCTGGGTAAAGCATGCCACTGACAGGGAGTGGAATCTCTTTTTTAATCTCCAAGTTGCAGCAGCAATGAGAAGCTTTCAACTGAGTTCATTTAATGTTGGCATGTGAAAAATGTTTCACAGATCCCCTAACCCGACTAGCTAAAAAAAAAACATATGCCTTGCAAAACAATCAGGCTACTCCATCCCAAAGTGTGATGCTTAAACATCAGTGGGCAGACCATTCCTGTGCATTGAACAGATGGTAATTTTCAGTTAACCAGATGGCTATACCTTCAAGGAAATCGATCAGTGGTGTGCACTGCCACCCTCAGTCACATACTTGGCCCCATCTTAAAGGGAGGATGTCCCCCAATTCCCAGTGGAGCGGGGTCGTCTATTTAAAGTGGCAGAGTGGGGCTGTAGTAGTCACTCATCACAGCTCCCGTGACTCAGGTTCAATGCTGACCTTCGGTGCTGGACTGCGTGGAGTTTGCACGGTCCCCTGCGTGCACACGGGTTGCCCAAGTTTTCTACCATACTCTAAGTGTGCTCTGGTTTCCTCGCACACCCCAAAGGTTTTTAAAAAATTACCCCTTATTTGTCACATGTATGTCGAAAATACCGTGAAATGCATCATTTGCGTCAACAACCAACACAGTCCGGGGATGTGCTGAGGGCAGCCTGAAAAGTATTGCCCGGTGCCAACACAGCATGCCCACAGCCTACTAACCCTAATCTGTATGTCTTTTGGAGT